>NC_056749.1:85246468-85344867 GCF_019279795.1 Protopterus annectens
GTTCCATAGCCTTGCAGACCAGGCTTGTCAGGCTAATGGGGAGGTAGTTCCCGGGGTCCATGGTGGCTCCCCTTCTGTGGAGTGGGATAACCATTGCTGTGCGCCATTCAGTGGGCACAAAGCCTGAGGTGACGCTACAACTCAATATGGTGCTTATGTGGGGTGCCAGCTCATTCTGTAGTTTATGTAGAACTCAGTCTGGGATGTTGTCCGGTCCCATGCATGCTGTGTTCTTGGCTTTGGTTTTTCCCTATGCAGCCGTGATTACAGGAACTTTGCAGTCTTCCGGTATAGAGATGGGCCCTTTAGGGGGTGAGAGGGGGGTAAAGTTAGCACTGAATCTATCTGACAGGATGTTGGCAATATCAGTTGGTTCTGTACATTTAGTGCAATTGTGCTGTAACTCAGAGCACATCTCAGTGTTGCCACTGAGATTCTTGACATAGCTATAGAAAGCTTTGTGGCTGTCTTTAGAGTCAGTGGCGATTTTTGTTTTTTTAACTAGCTTTGGAGGATTTTATGAGGGATCTCAGCTTCTTTCTGAGGCTAACCAGGGAGTTCCTCCAAGCATGCTTGCTATAATGTCATTCTTGTATAGGTGCTGTAATAACTGATACTTTATGCATGCAGAGAGTCGGCTCTGTTTTAATTTATTTCACAGCACATGCCATTAACATCACTGATAATGGGAGCTGTGGAGTACATTTAAATTAATACAATGACTGGGGCATTGTAACACAGCATTATAAACGTGAAACTTCAGCTACGAGTCTGGCAAATGCATGTGATATAAATTCTAGTGTGAGCTCATTAGCTGTATACAATAGAGAATCAATTATCCAAACACAGATTAGCTGAAATGTCAATTGTCTGAACATAGCCTTCAAAAGTTTTTGAGTAGGAAAAATCATAAAGTCTGAATATATAAATGTTGTACATATTTGCTTGTGCAGGTATTTTGAGCTTGTACTACAACAATAAACTGTACCTTTTTGTACTTGCAATAAATTTGTTTTATTTTTCTTTTTTAATGTTCATCAAAAACATTTTTAGAAGTTTTTTATCCAGTTCATTTATATGTTTGATTATCGAAACAGTTTGATTATCCAAACTACCCTAAGTCCCAATTAGTTCAGATAACTGGCTCTCTACTGTATTTTGACAGTGTATTAAATTGTGCCAACCATTTGTGTCAGTGTGGAGTTATTTATTTATTTTCCCACCTGCCACTAACTTTAAATATTCATCTTACCCAATAGCAAGCACATCTTAAGAGGGTACCCCACGTATAAATCTTTACTGGATGGGTCTCACCCTTCTGGACAGCTCCCCAGATGGAGGGAGCAGACAGGCCAGGGCCATTATACTGCAACCATTTCTTTAAGCAGTACCTTTCAATGATGTGATGACTAATGTCATCTAAGTGGGCATACACTGGTGCCATGAGGAACTCCCCACCACCACAATGGTGCCATGAGGAAACCCACCACCACCACGATGGTGCCATGAGGAAACCCACCACCACCACAATGGTGCCATGAGTAACTCCCCCCCACACTATGTATGTGGTGGCATGGCTGCGCCTAGTCCAGCACCAGTTCTCAGGTTGGCCCTGGAATCATCAAAAGAGCTCATAAAGCTGACCATATGCTCCTAACACATTATCTATCCTCTCTATGGGAAGAGGGAAGCATGCAATCTCTCTCTCTCTCCACCCCACCCCCCCCACACACACACACAAAACACAATGCCCACCCCCAACTGTAGCAGCCTGAGCTGGTTGTTGAATTGGGGATGCTTGGGTTGTAGTCAAAGCTTTCTATCTCTACTCTACTGGAGCTAGTAAGTGCACATGTGATATGTGACCTGAGCTGTAGATAAAAATACTCCTCACACCAGTCCATCTACCTGGTTAAGAAATAAATAAATAAGTTTATCTTGCTGGCACTTAATTCAGGGAATGCAACAGCAACTGCGCAAACTGTCTTTTCTAGTGTACAGACTGCCTTATCTAATGGTAATACGTATGATTAACTGCATAAATGCAGTACAGCCTTTATCTTGTGGTCATAAGATGACATGCAGTATGAAGACTTAAGCTCCCAACTAGACAGGATTAATTTACAAACCCATATTCTTTCTTGAGAAATGGAGAATAAGTTGATAGCACTGGGCACCAGTGAACACTGCACACTTGAATTTCCTTCCAGAAGAAAGTTATGTGTTGGTGTTATAATTCTGACACCTAAATGACATAAGTAATAGAAGGTGTTACCTTGTATTTTTCTCTGTCCAGGGTCTCCACACTAACATACGTATCAGTTTGGCAAATTTTCACGACCGGTTTATTCAACTTCACATGGTCCTTCAGCCTTTTTTCTAGGTACTCACTTATCTTTCCTGCTCCTCCTACAAACTTCCTTTCCTAAAATAAAATAACAGCATCAATTTTATTATTTTATTTTTCTCAACTTAGTAAAAGAAAAGTGTTTATCATCATCAAAATAAAGCCAGTGACTGCTGCATTCTTGTCACTGGTAATTAGTGATGCAGGCATCACTGATATCCAGAAGCCATTAGAGACCATTTTTTTTGGTGTTCTAGGTCATACAAGTGAAATCAGTACACAGGATGAATATAAACAGTCTGAGCTCTAAAGATTACAAAATTAAAGCATTTAATTTTACATCTGCAAAAGTAAATTTCAAAATGGTATACTGATTAAAGTAGGAGGTCCCAACTGTCAGGAAATGCAAATGCAACTGGATATTTAAAAGGGAAACGCAGATAGGGCAAATATAATTTTAAAGGGAAGCAAGCCCCCCCCCCCCTCCCTCACCCTCTGCATCTCCCACACATCACTGCAATGGTATTATTATCACTCCAAGGCCTAGTGATCCTGGAGTTTAGTGCAGTACGTGGGCTGATATGAAAACAAGACTTGCAGTCATCCTCGTGGGTACACAGCCTAAAAACGAGAAGAATTATGTAGTAGGGGTGTGAAGGGCAAAATCCTCCACACCAGGGCATATAAAGCAGGGGTGTGAGGGGCAAAATCCTCCGCACCAGGGCACACAAGAGGCTTTTCCTAGGAAAAGGCCTGGACTGATACATCCGTCTCTGTTGTAGTCCGATTCTCACAACAGTCAATTATGTCATCTGCTTACATTTTGAAACTTCTCGATTTGCTTTCATTGATTTCATGAACTGACAATGCTGCTGTTGTTTTTTTCCAATAATCCCAAAAGAGCATTTATTTTTAAGGTAGATTCAATGATACAGATACACACATTGCAAACGAACTGCAGTGTAACAAATATGAATGAAAAATAAACTCAAGAGCCAAGGCTTGCCTAGAGCAGACAAAACAAACTTTCATGAGCAAGGATAAAAATGTTACAAATATGACATAGCAAGAGCAACCCCTTCTAACCAAGGGAAAATATAAGGGAAATGTACCACCTCTTTGAGGAAAATATACGTAAAGATGCTTCCACAGGCTACCCTTTAAGAAAAGCTTAGACTCACTAGAAGGTACACTTGGGAAATACAGACTGGGGAAATTATCGCCCCTCTGAAGTTGCATTAATAAGAAGCAGACATTAAAAAAGTCTGAAGAACCTATTATCTGGGTTTTTTGCTGATGCGCAGAATAAAAATATGAACAGCAGTGTTATTACAGAGAGAAAAAGTGCTACGAGGTCTACTGACAGTCATCCAGTTACATTGTGCTGTGCAGCTAATAATGCACTAAACTCATGCATGTAGTTATATTTTAACTTTAATAACTCACAAAATGGCAGCATAATAAAAGACAGGTAACATCACAACAGGTACTGCTCAACTGACACATAAGATCATAGGCTCATAGGAGTTTACTAGGCTATCGACTCAGAAGTCATTTCAAGCCTAGCCATTTCATCCTAATGTAATACCATAGATACATCAGTCAATACCCAGGATTGCATTTAGTAATGACTGCCCATATCCAGAAGGGTTGTGGGCACTATTCCCAGAAAGAATTTATGATGTGCCATCTACTCGTCCAGGTTCTTTTTGAACAGTGTCATAGAGGTGCTCTTGTTTCACATGAATTGGTAACCTATTCCAAAGATGCAGCAGTTAATGGGAGACAAATCTGTCCCTGCAACATATCCAATTTAAGTTGCAGGTCATATTTAGGCCCCTGGAATGGGTATCTCTAGTCCCATTATTGGTATTTATAGTCTTAAAGACACACGTGCTACAGTATGTATTGACAGATATACATGTATTTAAAAGTTTACACACTTCTATCATCACGTTCCCCGAGGAAAGACAGAAACTCTCTTTAAAATTAGTGCTACAGTTACACTAGATCTGATGCATATATCTGACATTCTTAAAAGCAATAAAGATATTTATAAATACATTTTAAAATTTTATACAAATTTTGACTAACAATTATTACTGTGGCACCGTTTAAGTGGCAAAGCAATTCTCAACAATAATAAAACATTCTCTCTCTTTGGACCAATTGTCTTAGTAAATTGAGCTTTATTATACTTGGATTTGAGATAATCTGAGTATCTTGACTGCACATTTTGGATTGGAACTTCCACCATTACCTCAGATAGCTGGTTGCAGTAAAAACTTTGATGTAATTGGGATATTTCAGTTGGCTAAAGACATTGCAATCCTTGGTTCAAACCAGGATAAAGCTCTTTGAAATGCAACTTTCACATTTCAATTTTTCAGGAATGGTCTGGATATGTCAGCAGTTACCATAGCATCAATGTTAGTTCATAGATTCCTAGATAATTACTAGGCCAACGACCTGGGGGGGGGGGGGGGGTGGGGGTGGCTTTCTAAAGCCTAGACAAGTTTTCCCAAAAGAATAATGACATCCTGTATCCAAATCGGATATTGCGGGCCAGGGATTTATAAGCTACCTTTGTGCATAAGGATATGGGTTCCAGGCCTGGTGTAAATTTTCTATTCCCCATCCACTGACCTACATTACACTTAAAGTGGGTAATAAACAAACTCAGCTTCACATGGATGGGAAGCCTGTTCCACAGAAGGGGCAGTCTTTGGGACACATATCTGTCTCTCTAGCATGTTCTACTTCAGTCACAGACAAAATTTAGGTCCCTAGACCTTATATTTCTGATACTGTTAGACTTACGAATACGCAGGAGATTCATAAGTGTGGGGTTTGTGGATTCCTTGTAAGTCAGGCCTAGATCACTCCTCAGAAATCTACAGAAGACTGAGTAGAAGGAAAGGAAATTAAGGTGCTCTCTGTGTAAGGGAGATTTGCTACACCTTGTATTCCTTTTGTAAGGAACCTCTGAGTCCCTCTAGTTGATGCATATGCCTGGTCAAGTAAATAGCCAAGGGAGCACTGTACTCTATGATTGGTCTGATAATGGCAGAGTACAGTAGGATAATGACCTCTTTGGACCTAGATGCCATAGCCTTACTTATAAGTTGCGCAACATAAAATGATTTCCTCATAACTGTGTCCACATGGTAGTCAAAGATAAGGCTATTTTCTACATGCATACCCAGATCTCTGACCACTGGGTCAGCTCTTAGGGGCACATTATCAACATGCTAATTAGCCAAGATGGTTGACTTTGCAAAGGGTACAAAATTATATATTTCTTAGCATCAAGTTTATGACCATGGCACCATTTGTTAGCCAGTGATAGGCCTTCTTAAAGGATTCTATTGTCTACAGGAGAGTTGAAAATATCCCCCAGCTTACAGTCATCCATAAACTTAGTCATAAACCTTCAGCATTTACTTCCACTTCAGAGAAATATATGTCAAAATGGAGCAGGACCAGACTCGAGCCTAGTGAAGGTGGTCTCACCTATTTTGACTTTCTGGGTCTTATCAGTGAGCCAGCTGGCTATCCAGCAAGTGATAAAAGGGTTTATACCTAAATTAGTGAGCTTGTCTATAATATCTGAGTGGGCTATTTCATCAAAAGTCCTTGCCGGTTGAGGTAAGCTGTGTGTCCAGTATTTCTGTCATCCATTGCTTTGATTACCCTCTCAAAGAAGTCCACCAGATTTAACAGGCATGAAACGAAGCTAAACTGCGATGGTTCCATTGTTTGCAGCTTACCTATGTCCTCATATATCATGTCCATGATGATTTTTTTCCATGGCCCTACATATGAGGCTGGTAAGACTTATGGGCCTGTAGTTACCTGGATCAGTGGCTGGACCTCCTTTGTGCAGGACAATGACTGTAACCATCTTCTATTCCTTGGGTACAAGACCTGACTGTAGGCTCCAGTTGAAAAGTGATTCAAGTGCAACAGAGAGGTCATTTTTATGCTATTTAATCATCATCACGGCATGTTAACAGGGCCCATTAATGCACTGTTTTTTAGCTCCTGCAAACTGCACAGATGATCTGTTCACTAATAATGGTTGGGGGATTGTGGTATGTTCTTTGGGCTATTGTGGGGGGGGGGGTGAGTGGAGGAAGAAGTTTGGGCTGAACCTGTCAACCAAAATGTTGGAAATATCCTTAGCTTCAGTGCGGGTGATGCCATTTACAATAAGTTATGTGCATTGTTGCGTATTAAGCTTGAGTTTACAGATGTAGCTGTAGAAAGGTTTGTGGTTGTCCTTCCTTCAAATTTAGCATTCAAAGTATTACTTAACCCTCAACTGCCTGCTTAGATTGGTCAGGGACTTTTAGTATGCTGGGCTTTCTTCCTCCTATGCTTGGCCAAGATTTTTTTTCTTTTGTTGTATAACTGATTGATACTGTGATTCCACCATGGTGGCTTGTCTTTTGAGTTTGCCTTATTCTTAATATGAGTGGGCATAGCTCACTCTATACAGCATATGGCCATTAGGGATTTTGTAAATAGCTCAGCATAAGCTATGGTGTTTAGTGGATTTGGGGTTGCTTGGAATTTAGCCAATGTGTCACTTAGCAGAGAAAAGTTAGGCTTGGAATAGTTCCTAAAAGTTTTTTTTTTTTCTGGGACCCCAGATTTAATTTTTATTTCAAGCAATACTACTGTATTATGGTCAGATCTGATGAGGGAGGACATTACATTGAGTGAGGGACATTGCTCCCCCATGTTTGTGACTACAAGGTCAAGGATGTTTGCATGCGTAATAAGAGAACTGACCAACTGTTCCAGGATGTTTAGGAAGCACTGGGCTTGTGCATTAGAAGTGGTGTAGAATTCTCAATCTATGGATAGGGTAGATGATATTTCCCATGAAGATCTTATTGGGGGGTCTATATTAGAACCACAAAAACCCGTTTAAGCAAATATGTAAATGTCGACACATATTGCGTGAACCGCGAGTACACTGAATGCCCCAAACCATGAAATTCAAAATCTTGAATTGGCATACTTGGCCCTTCTGCGGTATAGCTCCGTAAGGCAAGTGTGCGATAGTTACGGACCTTAGAGTTGGGGTGCGGGTTAAGGTAAGTGCATAGATAGTAATGTATGTAAGGGTTAGAAGTAGGGTTTTGTTAAGTGTATGCATGTGGATTATTTATTTTGTTTGGGTATAGCTCATTAAGGAAAGTGTGCAATAGTTACGGACCTTAGGGTTAGGGTGCGGGTTAATGCAAGTGCATAGATAGCAATGTATGCAAGGTTAAGTGCAGGGTTATATGTAGGGTTTCGGTTAATGTATGTATGTGGTTTATTTATTTTGTTTGGGTGGGTGGTATGTAGCGAGCGGTGGGGTTGGACAACTATGCTGGTTCGAGATTTTGAATTTTGCGGTTTTGGGCATTCAGTATACTTGCGGTTTGCGCAATATGTGTCGACGTTTACTTATTCACTTAAACGGACTTCCGCGGTTCTAATATAGACCCCTTACTGGGTTGAACAGTGAAGCACTCTAGTACATTGATATTACTAGTATGGGTTTTCCGGCACATGGAGGGGGGCTGTAGTTCGCAAGGTTATGGTACGAGAGCCTGTTTATGCTAAGTTGCACATGTACGAGTTCCAGTAGGTCAGACACTTTAAATAGTCTGGATGTGAGGTTGATTTTAATATAGATTAAGACGCTGCCACCTTTAGTTCCCTTCTTTATAGTAGTTGGCCTAAAGGTGTGAAAGGTATATCCTTGCACCTGCCAGGATACTCTCCGTGACTTTAAACCACGTCTCTGTTACTACACATATGTCTACACTCTACAGGGAAAGGAAGGCTTGCAGGGAGTGCAGTTTCTTGTTAAGAGTTCTAGCACTGAGCAGTACCAACTTCAGATATTCATTCATAGGTTCGGTTAAATCAGGCAGAAAAGGTCTTTGCCAATATCCAAAACTCTAGAGGAGTAAGTGCAGACCATCCCTGGCAAAGCAGCATGGTCTGTCAACCATCAAATATTGTACCCCCTTGGATATATACCAGAAGCTAAGCCAATTGTTAAAATCACTCATTTTCTGTTGGTAATGTGGCATCATCCTTGGAGAAGGTAGTGTTCTGTTCAGTGCTGGGCTCATACCTGCCTGAGACACATAAGTGAATTTGACCATGTCTCACTTCATATAGTCAAGGGTGATACATCTTAGGTCATTAACACCCACATGGACTATTACAGTCATACTGGTACCTGTGGTTCAATGAACTGAGTGTCTGTGTGACTTGATGGATCCTAGCCCTGGAAAGGCAGTTAACCATAACTCTCTCCTTACTCAGTCTGGTGAGGGGACAATAGCGTGCCTCACTATAGAATCACCAGTGACCAAGAAGTTTGGCTGTATGCTGGTTTGCCTTAATGGTTTAGTGGTGACGTTTTAAAGGAGTCTTCACGTGATGGCTGGGGACCCTTTTTTTGATTGTGCTGTGCAGCATGTCTATTGTTTTAATAAGGTTACCTGTAACTGTCTCAGCATAACTATTTTTATGTGTAGGGTCTTTACCCTGAGCAGTAGGCATGGTGCAACAGTCACTGACAACCTCTATAGGATTAGTTTGCTTTACTGAGAGAGTTTTGTGCCAGCATTAAAGTGTATTTACACTTCTCTCATAATTTAACTGTTTTATTAAGAAAAAATGATTTGTCAATGTACATGAGGGAACTGCCTCAAAAGAGCCGTCTCAACCAGACTGGCCACAAAGAAAGTTGGGAAGTGCATATCTATGATAAGGAGGAGTGAGGGAAATTTAAATATTTAATAGGTCAATAACACAAGGAGCTCGATGAGCAATGCAAATGTGCAAACTAAATGTTCTAGTACATAAGAAAAATCAGTCTAGACAGTAAGTTGTTTTTTAAGGGAAACATCTGTGTCTGCACAGATGACAATGGGGAATTACACTGTGAGATATCAGCCTATATACAAATCACTGTTAGGCACCACTGCGCAGAGAGCAGCAGTTCCAACTAGACTGTAAAAAAGGTCCAGAAAGTACAGATATTCAACACAGAAACAGTTAATTAATGCATATGTGACAAAAACAACATGAAAAACAAGTGCCAAAACACTGGATATGGTAATGTAAGTCTTAGATTGCTCGTAGGTTATGAGCCAAGCATTGTACAACTGCAATGTATTCACAGCAGAGGAGATTTGATTAAAAAAACATAAACAAGGCCCTGTGGCCAATCAAAAACAGCACAATCCTCATCCAGAAAATGACTCAGGCCCCTCTACTCTCACTAAACTGGAACCAAGGCAGTTCTATATAAAGACTGTAAAAAGGATCAGAAAGTGCAGGTATTCAACACAAACACTATGGTAATATAAATCTTAGCTGTTCTATAAACCAGCAAAACTCTTCTCAAGTAGCATGGCCGCAAAACATCACCAAATGCCTCAGGCACAGAGATTCAAATTTTAAACCAGCTAGTCCTCTAGCCAATAAAATAACGGCACAATAAGACTTACACCAGCAATTCCCAGCTCAGAAGGGTGTAGGCTAGCCTACCTGCCACAGGAGTGTAGACAACAAACCTTCTAATTGTAAAATAACTGATTTGGAGCTGAAGTAGTTAAACCAGAACAAATCTATTTATTAAAAAAATGTGCACAATAAGCAATCAACCAGCAACTCTCAACTCAGAACGGTGTAAGCTACCTCTCCTTGTCATAAGAGGGTAGACCACAAACCTTCCTAATGTAAGATAAGTAGTTTGGAGCCCAAGTGGTTAAATCAGAACTTAGAGGCTTAGAATATCAGTTACAATCTAATCAGACTACTAACATCCAGTAATAAATGCAGCAGATTAAATGGAACTGAATGCTTGAAGTATATGCCGAAAAAATCTAAATAAGTAGGAATAATCACAAACACAGTAAAAGCAGTATGAATAATGTACATTTTTTAGTAAGTGGGAAGGTTGGAAACGGAAGATAATTCAAGTTTAAAAGACTAAAGGTGGGAGTCCCAGATAATTTCTCAGTGTTCAGTAGAATGAGCTGATGACATAAGACTGGAAGGGGTGCCCAAAGTCAGATTTATAGTAGGAGTGGGCAACTCAAAAGCCACCACACTTAAAAGCACAACAGGACTAGGGTGGGTGGGTAGGAAAAATCAAATGCAGATAGTGATCAGCATTAATCAGGCTGAAAATAACAAGTCACACAGCACTACAACTAAATAAAGATTCCACTAAATATTTGTAGTTAAATGAGGAATACTGTTTCTCAGCTGTTCCCACTAATTAGCTAGATTGTATTCACTGCCTGCAAAAAAGTTATTTTCTAATTTTACCTAGCAGCAACTGACCATAGTCAAGACCTCTTAAACCTAAAAAACAACAAAGCAAAATGAAACAAACTGCAATTTAAGAGTAAAGACACAAAATGGGAGTAACCAAACCTTAAATGAATAACTCCAATCCAAAATCAAATGTACAGAGAGATCAATAATAGTCAGGAAAAGAACAGCAAATCGTACAGCACTGTAGCTAAATAAAGATGGCACTAAATGCTTGCAATTAAATGAGGAATACTAATTCTGAGCTCCTTCCACTAATTAGCTGAATTTTATTTTTTGTCTGCAAATTAATTCTTTTCTAACTGACCCTAGCCAAGGCCTGTTAAAACTCTAAAAAGTACTAAAAATACAACAAAAATATGCAATGTAGGACAAAATATAAAAAAATGGAAGTAACCAAACATTAAATGAACAATTCCAATCCAAAATCAAATGCAGACAGAGACCAGCAATAGTCAGGCAGAGAAAAGAAAGTCATACTGCATAATATTGAAATATAAAAAATGTTAGGAGTCCGAATGGATTTTTTCTAGTAGAATTATTTCAGACATTGCAACTAACAAAATGGATTTCTGCATTACAGACCAGAAACACATTTGTATTCTGAAAGGCATGTGTACAGCAACTATATGCTGCAAGCCAGATAAGGCTCAAAGCATGGTTTTGTTTTAAAACAAAGGAATGTAGTGGAGCGTTTTTTTGCATGAGTGAAGCAATTAGAATAATGTCTCTATAGTCTGACTTTGTTCTCTTATATTTTTTCATAATAGATACAGGCTTGTTAGTGTACTGTATGGATGAAGTCGTAAGAAAGTATTAGTGTGGTTTTGTGCACTGGGCAGCACTGGTTAGCTAGGGTATAACTATTCCCGACTCCACAAAGTCTGCTCTTCAATTTTTCCCTTGGAACTAGATAAGCTTTCAACATAAGCACTCAAACCATTCACTTCTCAACCCGGCACTTGCTCAAAACTCATAGCAAGTACTAATAAACCTTAGCACTAGACCCCCCCCCCATACTGTAGAGAAGGACAAGGGTCTCTATTTGACCTTACCAGCCAATCAGTAAAACAGCTCACTGTACCTATCCAGGCATGTCCAGAGGGCAGTTTCAGGTGTACTCTCTGGTCCAACTGTTGAATCTGGGCATTTTGAGGCAATGTTACAACTGCCTCATGTACATAGACAACCCTCTCCTCCTACCACCAAACTAATACATGCGAGAGATGCAATTATACAGGAGGATAAGCTTTCCCAACCCAAGACTGGACCAGCCAGTCAAGAGGAGAAGGGAATTACTTGCATCACACCACCAGTCTCACATAGACCCATTAAACCAGCACCAGCAAAAAACACACATAAATACAAGAAAACATACTCGGAGGCTCTAAATAAAAATCTGCAAAAGCAACAGAGACCTCCAAAGCAAACATCCAAGCAACCTCCACCCCCCCAACAAAAACCATGAAACACATACTTCACAAAACCAGTGTGCCAGGCAATCACAGCCCTTAAGGCAAAATAACATACCCAATACACTAGTAATAAGTGACTCTATAGTCAGGCACACTGACATCCCACTCACTAGACTGAACAAGGAGAAGGTTACTGTTAGCTGCCGTCGGGTGCCAGGATCTGCCACATAACACAAGCACTCAGGTCACTCCAGAACAAGAACAAATATGACTCTGTCATTGTCCATGTTGGTGTGAGTGACCTGAGCCGTACCTCCCTAGACTACATGAAGAGAGACATGGAAGAGCTCTCTGATCATGAAGACCAGGCCGGTATGACCCTGACCCTGAGTAGCATCCTGCCCTCACCAAGAATGATACCACAGTATAAAGAAAAAATTATCAATTTCAACAATTGGCTAAGCTTCTGGTGTCATTCAAAGGGGATCCAGTGTATGTCAGCCTGGGAAGACATGCTCGACAAGCCACTCTGCTTCGCTAGAGACTGCTTGCACCTGTCATCCTTAGGCTTTCGAATACTGGCCAAGGCTCTTGCCACCCCCATAGTGCCTTTTTTTTAGGCAAGGCTCAAAAGACAAACCTACCACTGTAAATAGCACAACTAACAAAAAACTGAGGGTATTGCTACTCAATGCCAGCAGTCTAAACCTCAAAATGCATGCACTCGATGCACTCCTCACTATGGAGAAAATCGATATATTTGCAGTAACAGAAACCTGGTTTAAGGCTCCAGAGAGCACCCCAGCACTACCAGGCTACAACTCATATCATACATTTCGGCCACAAAACCCGGACCGAAATACAAAAGGTGGGGGCGTACCAATATTCATCAAGGATACCCACACCTCCAGGTTAGTGGCACAGCATGATGCTTCAGAGATCATGCACGTGCAACTAATAATGAGCAAAACTGCAATTCAAAATTGTAGCTTGCTACAGATCACCCACCATGTCCCAGGACCCCCATTCTGCATTTCTGGAAACACTGGGAAACAAAGGTCCTACCAAACACCCTGATATTGGGTGATTTCAATTTCCCAAACATTAACTGGGAGAACTACTCAAGTACTAACTCCCTTGCCCAACATTTCCTAGAATTTATAAACTCAAATGCCCTGGATCAACTGGTCAATACCCCCACCAGATGTGACAACATATTGGACCTGGTCATCACCAACATGGGCGACCAGTGTTCCACACCGGAAGTCAACCCCTCGCTGGTTGGATCTGACCATAAACTAATCACTCTGGATATCCACATTCCGCCCACACCCCCAATCAAAGAAACCACCACGAAAACCTTTTCAAATGCAAACCACGTTACTTAAGACCAAGGTGGAAAGTTTCAAATCCCCCAGCACGATCCATGCATTCTTGTAGGTGCCCAAGATGCAAAATCCTTTACTAATGCACTCTATGGGCACCTACAAGAATGCATGGATCGTGCTATCCCAAGCAAATCCAAGACTCACTCCTCCAAGAAAAGGAAACCAGTCTGGTGGACCCCCGCCAAAAACAAGCTATACAATAGGAGGAGGAAACTAGTACAGAAAAGAGTAAAAATCCCAAGTGGGGAAGACATCCCTGATCATTATCAGCAAGAAACTACGATCTCTCATAAAATCATCCAAGGCTAGCTTCAAAAGAAAAATTGCCAAGGACTCCAAAGATAACCACAAGCCATTCTTTAGCTATGTCAAGAATCTAAGTGGCAATTCCCAGATCTGCTCGGAGTTAGTGCAGAATGGCACAAAATACACTGAACCAAAAGATATTGCCAACATCCTAGCAGGCAGGTTCAGTGCAAACTTCACCCCCTCTCACCCCCAAAATGGCCCATAACCATACCAGAAGAACATAGTACCCCTGAAATCACACACTCTGGTTAAAACAGCCCTCTCCAAAGCCAAAAACACAGCATCAATGTGACTGGATGGTGTCCCAGGCTGCATCCTACATGAGCTCAAAGATGAGCTAATGCCTCACCTAAACACACTGTTCAAACTCAGCCACTCCACAGGCTACGTGCCCATAGAGTGGCGCACAGCAACGGTTATTCTGGTCCACAAAGGTGGAGCCACAACAAACCCGGGGAACTATCACCCTATAAGCCTGACTAGCCTGGTCTGCAAGGCGATGGAGCGCATCATCATGGATCTCATTAACAGATACCTTGGGAACCTCCAAACACTGGACCCTACCCAGTTCAGCTTTGTTAAGGGCAGATCATGCCTCCTAAACCTGTTGGACTTCTTTGAGACAGTTACCAAGGCTATAGACGAGGGAAAGGTGGTCCACACAGCCTACCTAGACCTCGCAAAGGCCTTTGACACCATTCCCCATTCTGGTATTTTAGACAAGTTCACCATCCTGAACATAAAACCCTATGCCACAAGATGGGTTGCCAACTGGCTCACGGACAGAACCCACATAGTAAGAGTTGCGGGAGCTAGGACGGACTCTAAACCAGTTAGGAGAGGTGTTCTCCAGGGTTCAATCCTAGGAACCCTCCTGTTCAGCATATACTTCTCAGAGGTGCAGGCAAGCAAAGGAGGACTATGGCTGACCAAGTTCGCAGACGACTGCAAACTAGGGGATATAATTGACTCTCCGGTTGACACAAACATCCTCCAAAAAGGTCTCACTGAGACAGATACCTGGTGTCAAAACCATGGTCTCAAGCTAAATGCCAAAAAGTGCATAGTCATCCCCTTTGGAGAAAATCAAAGTACCCACAAATTACCACATAGGTGGTAGCCCCCTAAATACGGAGGACGAAATAAGGGATCTGGGGTCCCAAGTAGATAGAAGGATTTTCTAACCACTTTGGCAATGTGATTATCAAAGGAGAGATTACTATGTGGCCCACCTAATCACAAAAGGGTTTGCATCCAGATCAAAAGAGGTCATTGTGTCCCCTCTACTCATCACTCATCATAGAGTACAATGCCCCATTTGGGATGTACCTTACAAGACACCTGCAACAGCTGGAAAGATGACAGAAGTACCTCACCAAGAGGATCACTGGCCTCAAACAGATGCCCTATGCAGCTCGACTGAAGAAACTCCAGCTGTACTCGGTTGTATACTGCCTACTCAGAGGTAATCTCTGCCTGACATACAAGGCCATGTCCAACCCAAAATTGATGGACATGCTCCACCTAAAGAAAACTATATCCCCTCAAGCCACACACTCTAGGGATCTAAACCTCACCACAACAATAAATAGGACATGCTGGAGGGATAGATTCCTGTCCCAGAGAGCTCTAGAACAAGATTACAATCTACATTAGGCAGAGCTCATCACTAACACTCTTCAAGAGAAACCTTGACGAGTGGATGGGAAACAGGAAGTTTACCCCGGGGATCACTTCAGTGGCTCTGCTGGACAGAGGCACAGGGAACTAATCTAAGGGGGCGGCGAAAGCCAACACATTCCAGCTAGGCTTATGAATGCCTTTGAGCAGATAGCCTAGTACCTACCTATGAACCTATAAAGTACAAAGTAATGAGAATATATGGAAATGTACTGAAATGTTTCCAGAATACATGTAGAAATAGGCTATAGCTGCCTGCCATGTTAGCAAGTTTATGTTAAACTTCACTCTGTGCTGCTAATCTATTCTAATAAATAAACTTCTGGTCTTAAACTGATTTCATGTCTTAGTTGATTTAATATTGATGGATGTTAATAAGGAAGCTCTTAACATTAGTGTGCTCAGCCAGCTTTTTAAAATGAAGCTGGCATGTTATCTTAAAAAGACAGATAAGAGGGAGAAAGCAGAAAAATAAAAAAAAGGGACCCTATTTCTTAAAATAGCCATAGAACAGGCCTGGAGTGGGGTCTATATCACATAGTCGAAGTGTCAAAACGTCGGCTATGTAAATATCGAACCCAAAAGTTCGAAAACTGAATACTCCGAACACTCAGAACAGCGATTTTTTTTTCCCAAGGAAAAAAAACGCTGTTCCGGTACAAAACATGGAAACACATGAACACTACATACTGTTTTCTAATGTGGGGGCTTCACCCCCCCCACACCCCCTACTTAAATATACCAACTCCGAGATTACACCACAGTGGAGGAAATAGCAAAGTCACGGAAACGGACCACCAAATTCTTTCCCTGGGAAAGAATTTGATGTTCCGCAGTTTCGTTATTTTTAGACTTCCAAGTTTTAAGTTTTGGCGTTCAGACTTTTGTGCATTTGGACTTCTGCTATACAGTCCTGGAGTGCCGTCATAGGGATAATTTTGAAGATAACAGTGACTACAGCAGCAGGAATTTCAGTCTATGACAAAGTATGTTTTTTTTACAAGAAAACAGAACTGAAAACAGGTACCATTTCAATGTTTTTCATTCTGCAAGACATATGGACAGTGGACAAGCTTTCTTTTTACTCATGACATTAAACCAATTTGTGAAAGCCAAAAGGTAAGTCATGAATTTAAAAGCAACTTTAGTTCAAAATATTAAAAGCTAAATGTTTTCTCTCAAGATTCCCAAGATTGGTGCTTTTGTCCACTGCGGGTTCATGAACTTCATCATATGTTTAAATATTCACAGACAACACTCCTTGTTGGACTAATTATATGATGTCACTTCCCCTCTTCTGTTTAAAACAGTGCAAAACTTTTATTGTTCACTTCTTAAACTATTCCATAAGTGTTAACACCTATTTAATGTTCAACTGAAAAATCAAAAGGCCAGCACACAGTGGTGATAAATCCCAAAATTAGACTTTAATATAGCATGTCATATAAGGCAAAATAGACTGGTTTTGGCTGAAAAAAATTCCTCAGTGTGTATTTTTTTCAGCCGAAACCGGTTTGTTTTGCCTTATATGACGTTATATTAAAATATTAAAGTCTAATTTGGGGATTTGACACCACCGTGTGCTGGCCTTTCGATTTTTCAATTGTCTGCCCTTGTCTTTGTTGTTCTCGTTATTCTTAATTCCGGTATTAGTTATTATCAGATGGAAATCTTTGTTAGGAATAACCTGATTCAAATCATACCTTTCATACTGGTGGCTCAGTATTTGTTTTAAAAATGTCCGTTAGTTCTTTTTTGACTTTGTCCATAATTTAATTTAGTAAGTTCTGGGGATAACCCCTCATCCCAAACATATTCATTAGTTTTTTACTTTCCTCGATGAAACCAGTGTCCAGTTGTTGATAAAACATAACATGAAACTAATAAAAAAATTGGGTATAGAGCTAAATTTACTCGACTCAAGCATTACACAGGATTTGCAATATAAACTGTTTAAGTTTGATTATGTACGTACATATATACAACAGTATGAAACAACATTTACACCAGCTGAAACAAGGTAAACTTAAGAAATTAGAGAGAGACCATGGTAACAGAACAGCATATCTCCTCCCACCAATGTTAAAAGAATGGGGAAAGAAATTTCCTGTATCTTCACACAATTCTAATAATCAACAACTAACTGAACAAAATATAACTCGTTATGAAACAGTACAGGAGAACAACTTTGAAAATACTAGTGAACAAAGGGAGGTGCTTACAATTACAGGAAATACTCAAGCCAATATACCATTAAGGCAATCAGATTGGATAAAAGAAAGAAACCAAGGGAGCCAGCAGGGTTTTCACACACCTCCCATCAGGAGCCAATGGAAATCAAATCCAAGGTACCCACTCCCACATGGAAACCAATACTGGAGGGGGACTATAAAAATCAGCAGATAACACTAGTTTCAGATGAAGAGGTGTTAGTTAACTTATAAGAAGTGACTCATAAATGTAAAATGGTTACTAACCACAGAAATGATTTTAAAATAAATAATTTCTCTGAAATGCCAATTAGCCAAGAACCAACCAATATTTTAGCAAAAGATTTAACCTTTGTACCATCTAAAAAGACTAGTGGAGTCATCACACTGGTTGATTTTAAACTTTTTATACGTAAATTTAATTTAAAATTATTTTTTTGATTATGTGTCTAGTTCTATGAACGAGTTCAGTATACCTAGGACATTTAAACCATCCCTGCATCCAGTTTTACAACTGTATGAAATGATTTGTAAATTGGATTTTAGAAATTCTTTTAATATGAACAAAAAAAAAACTGTTCCCAAATGAAATCACAATAGAGATGAAAGTGAGATCTTATATTATTTAAGACAACAGAAAGTAAGATATTTAAAACCAGATAAAAGAAGCGGATTACTAGTAATGGATATTCATGACTATAGTCATCGTATGGTTGAAAATTTAAAGACAAGTACATATAAAGAAGTTACTATGAGCAAACTAAATGGGGTTTACAAAAGGATTAACATCCAAATAAAAGACTTATTCATGGACCATAGAAATTTTCTAGATTTATATAATTTGAATATGACACCATCTGTAATTGACGTCATATTTGGAATACCCAAGCTGCATAAAAATTTGGATCATCCACTGTTATGCCCCATAGTTGATGGAAGTAACAGCATTACTACAGCCTGGGGTTAAAAGGTTCCTAATTAATGAAAAGCACATCTGTAAAGACTCATGGAATATTTTTAAAACTTCACCTGTACTCGGCTGCTGTGCGTCCCTGGATGAGCATCTACACCTTTCACTTTTTCATCCTGGCTTACCCCTTGTGATTACGGCCTGGTGGACACCTACACCTAAAGTAATATTCTACACTCCCAGCCAATTGCTCTAAGCAACTTCAGCAAACCCTGCTGCCTCCACGAAGCTTCTCCCAGAATCAAAGAAACTTTTTCATCCTGGCTTACCCCTTCTGATTACGGCCTGGTGGACACCTGCACCTAAAGTAATATTCTACACTCCCAGCCAACTGCTCTAAGCAACTTCAGCAAACCCTGCTGCCTCCATGAAGCTTCTCGCAAAATCAAAGAAACTTTTTCATCCTGGCTTACCCCTTGTGATTACAGCCTGGTGGACACCTACACCTAAAGTAATATTCTACACTCCCAGCCAATTGCTCTAAGCAACTTCAGCAAACCCTGCTGCCTCCACGAAGCTTCTCCTAGAATCAAAGAAACCTTTTCATCCTGGCTTACCCCTTGTGATTACGGCCTGGTGGACAACTACACCTAAATTAATATTCTACACTCCCAGCCAATTGCTCTAAGCAACTTCAGCAAACCCTGCTGCCTCCACAAAGCTTCTCCTAGAATCAAAGAAACCTTTTCATCCTGGCTTACCCCTTGTGATTACGGCCTGGTGGACAACTACACCTAAATTAATATTCTACACTCCCAGCCAATTGCTCTAAGCAACTTCAGCAAACCCTGCTACCTCCACGAAGCTTCTCCCAGAATCAAAGAAAGTATGTGTAATTGCTGCCAGACCTTGCATTAATATAGTCTGTATGCCCTGCTAGGTGTTCTGTCTGCACTCTGCCAGGAAAGCCAGCATCTGAACTCCCCTTTTTTTCTTATCCCATTCTTACCCCTCACTTAGTTACCTGACTTGCTCGCTTCTCCCTTCAGTCTAACCCAGACCTGGGTTTGCCATGGTGTACCAAAGCGAAATTCTGCATTTGTCCACTAGATGGCACCCTCCCCCCACTAATACCTACTGCTGCTCACTTACTCCAACTTTCTCTGTAAACTCTAACTTTTTCTTTTTCTCTCTCTGTTACATTCTAACACATTATATTACTACTTTCCTTTTCTCCCTCACTATTATCACATTCCAGCCCATTCCAACCCACTAATTCTAAGTCCCTTCTGCTAATTAACACTTCACTGACAGGTTTCTGATCCTCTTCTGACTCCTTTGGTTCTTCCCGCTCCGTTCGCCCTGTGGGCTCACTCCACTCCCCTACCCTGCCCCCAAATCTCACCCGCCCCCAGCAGCCCTAGCTTTATCCATACATTAGCCACACCCCCTCAGATCCTAATCCAATCACCCTCCACAACTCTGAAACACCCATTCCTCATTCCACCTACTCTACTTCATTCACCTCTAATAGACATCACCCATCTTAAGTCCATCTATTCTCAAATACTCCAGAAACACACACTCCTTCTCCTACAAACACTGATTTTACCTACTTGCCATAGACACACCACCTAGCCACAAATAACTTTTTTTCACTTCAACTCCCACTCCCATAACACATTCCCCCTGCAAGCCTTCACAACTCCCACATTTCTCCTCTACTTCTCTCTAATAGTCCTTACATACAATTTTTTACCACCTCCAAATATAATTCACCAACTACTTAATAACTACAGTTACCTTCATTCCAACATGCCTCAACAACCCCAATTCTTCCCCTTCTCACTAACTCTACTCTTTACCTTAATCTACCCTCTACCACCTTACACATCCTAGTTATTCCAACCAATCCCAATCCTACCATGTAACCAACCATCTTAGCTCCTTACTACCTCACTCTAACATCCCAATTTCCCCCCATCTGTGCCCTTTAAACAACCTTCTACTTTTTCCATTTATACTTATAACCACTCAGAAACACCCTTCATATATAATAGTTTCTAAATCCTTCAAAAGCACAATAAAACCTAACCTATTCTCTAAACTGCCTTACTACTTCTCCAACCTAACCCTATCTCCCATTAGCAATCTATTATCAGGTGATATCCATCCTAACCCAGGCCCCCCTCCTCAACAATTAAGGACAAGTCCATAATACTCACTGCCTTAAACTCTCAAAGTATAGTTAACAAAATCCCAAACCTCCATGCTTGGCTAACACACCATAAACCAGACATCTTATCCATCTCAGAAACATGGTTAAAACCCCATAAAAAAGACTCAGAAATACTCCCACCAAACTATTCTATCATCAGAAGAGACAGGTCTCATAAAAAAGGTGGAGGAGTAGCTCTCCTCTACTCCACCTCCCTGTCAGTTACCCCCTACAACAAACCCACTCCTCAATTTAATAACGTAGAACTACTCATAACACTACTCCAAGTTAACAAACACAAACACATATGTATAGTTTCACTCTACATCCCCCCAGGAGATAATGTATCCACACTCGAAGACATCCTCTCTTGGCTTACCAACAACATTAGTAATGAGACTATAATCTTAGGTGACATGAATATTAACTGGATCTCCATTCAGTCTCCCACAAACCCACTTAACATCAACCTACATAACTTCTCACAACTAATCACCTCTGTTACACACCCATCAAAAAATCTCTCCACCGGCAGTTTCCTGGACTGGATCTTAGTCTCTCAACCCACTATTTCTCAGACAGTGGAACTCTTCCCGATCCCCTTGGTGACCATATACCCATCTTCACTCACCGACTCGCCTTAATCCAACATCGTACCCATAACTATATTACAACACGTAATCATAAAAATTTTAATCCATCAACCTTTACTAACTCCATAAAAACAATAAACTGGAATTGTCTAAAAACACTACCCTTAGATAATGCTGTTGCCAACTTCAACACCACATTCCTAAAACTACTAGACTTCCATGCTCCTTTAAGAACAAAAAGAATAAAAACTAAAACTGCTCCATGGCTCACCAAAAACACACTAGCTACTATGTGGAAAAGAGATAAAGTCTGGGCAAAATAACAGAAAAATAAGACCCCCCTCATCCATAATGAATATAAAACTCTTAGAAACAGGGTAAAAAAGCTTATCATCTCTGATCAACAAAATTACTTCTTCACACTTCAAAACAACAACAAAAGAAATCCTCTAAAATTCTGGAAAGGCATCTCCACTCTACTTCATCCCAGTAAAACAGTCACCCCAACTCCTGACCCTAATACCACTGATATAGACTTAGCTACTCAATTCAATTATTTTTTCATTTAATCTATTTCCAAATTAACCTCTTCTTTCTCCAACAACACACACTCCAACTCACCTCCATCTTACCCCAACTACACTCAACCCAACACTATAACCAATGCCACACTCATATCTACTAACTCTTTACCATCCACCTCCTCTCCTACTCTCATTCCCTCATCTTCTCCACCCCCTCTCCTACTCTCTCTCCCTCCTCATCCTTTTCAACCCCTAACACCCCCTCTCCACACTCCCCTCCATTCTCACTAAAACCTATACCCACATCTACCATACAAAAACTCCTTCAGAAACTAAAACCATGTACCAGTGCTCCTGATGACATTCCTTCTTACTTTCTTAGCTCAGCTGCCTACCCCATCAGCATACTAATCAACTGCTCAATTCAAGAAGATATAGTTCCCCAAAACTGGAAAAAGGCCTTTACATAAAGGTGGCAATAACAACAATGTTTCCAACTTCCGCCCCATTGCTATCCTATCTCCCATCTCTAAACTCCTGGAAAGGTGCATCCAACTTCAACTCCTACCATATCTCATAGATAATAACCTACTTTCTCCTACACAACATGGATTCAGACCAAATCACAGCACTATGACAGCACTCCTCTCCTTTCTTAAAACTGTAAATAATGCCCAGGACTCTGGCCTAATTGTCTCTACCCTTCTACTTGACCTCTCTAAAGCCTTTGATACTATATCACATAGTCTGCTTCTAACCAAACTCTCCAAACTTAACCTATCTTCCTCTACTTTGAACTGGTTCTCTAGCTACTTATCTAATAGATATCAAGCAGTCAAATGGAAAAAGGTAACCTCCTCATTTCTTAACACTCTGACTGGTGTCCCCCAAGGCTCCATATTAGGTCCCCTCCTTTTCAATATATTTATAAATGATTTCCACAAAGCTATCCCTCTCTCCATCATCATCCAATATGCAGATGATTCAACCATTATCTGCACTGCCTCAACTATCCCTACTATAATAAAGCTAACTCAGGATGCTTTTTTCTACCATTGAACTATGGATGAAAACAAATCACCTAGCACTCAACCCCGCTAAAACCAAATTAATGATATTCACCCCTTCTAAACTCAACTCTCTCAATACAAACACATAGTGAGAATAACACACCACTGGAACTAGTGACAGAGACCAAATTACTTGGAGTCCAAATTGATAACCAACTAAAATTCAACTCCCATCTACAACTAAATATTAAAAAAAACATCAAAAACTAGGGATGCTCTATTGACAAAAGCACTACCTTACAACTGCCACTAAAATTACTCTCTCTACTTCCTTTCTTATTCCCTCCCTTCTATATGGAGATCCACTACTAACTAATCTACAAATCTCCCTGAAAAAACAACTTTCCTCTTGCTACAATAAAATTGCCAAGTTTGCTACCAACCAAAAGTCTTACACCCACCATTGCTCCTCTCTCCAACAACTAAAATGGCTAGAACTACCCAATCAGCTCACCTATACACAACTATCCCTTGCACATAAACTTATTTTCAACCCCTCCCTCTGTCCCTCTCTCTCTTCTGTGTTTAAAATGCACATACCTGATAGAATATTAAGGTCCAACAACCAAAATCTATTAGAAGTGTACAAACCAACCCATCCCCCTAGCAAATATCTTCTCTCACATGGGTTAGCTCGTCTCTGGAACTCTCTACCTCCATCTATCCATACTACCTCTAACCATTTTATGTTCAAAAAATCTCTTCATTCACATCTACTTTCCCAGTGGGAATGCTCTTGCTCCCACCCTACTTAACTACACTGACATCCCCATTTCCTCTTACTCCTGCTTACACCCTTGATTTCTCTCTCTCATTATCCATAACTCTCACATTCCTTTTTTATTTTATTTTTTTATTTTATTTATTATATATTTTATTTAGGGCAGCACAGTGGTGCAGTGGTTAACATTGTCACCTCACAGCAAGAGGTTCTCTGGTTCGATTCTCGGCTGGGGTGCCTTGTGTGTGGAGTTTGCATGTTCTCCCTGTGTTCGAGTGGGTTTCCTCCGGGTACTCCCGTTTCCTCCCACATTCCAAAGACATGCATCTGGAGCATTTCTCCCTGGGCCTCCGCTGAAAATAGGCTCTGCGGAACCTAGTCGGACTTTCCCGGTCAACAAATGATAAATAAAAAAAATAATTATTATTATTACTATAGAATATGTAAGAATACTCTACACTCTACCTCTCATATCTTGAACTCTCTCAAATGATAAATAAAAAAAATAATTATTATTATTACTATAGAATATGTAAGAATACTCTACACTCTACCTCTCATATGTTGAACTCTTTTTATTAAATAACTTTAGTAGAATTTTGAATTTATGTATAATCCCTTTTAATCTGCCATCAGTTTTAACACTTAAATTAATTGTAATTGTTGTACATTGCATTTGTATTTGTCTACTTGAGATTTTTTATAATGTTTAAATATGTCTAATACCTACTGTAATCTATATTGTCTGGAACTTTTCTCCCCAGGACTCCATTGAAAACGGGTTCATTTTGGCCCAATGGACTATCCTGGTAAACCAACTGCAAATAAATAAATAAAATAAATATTTTTGGAAAAAAATAAAATTGAATTTGACCCTAATGATCTTTTACTCACTCATTTATATACCACTATCCAACAAAATAGTGTAATTCAATGGGTCACACAATTTTTAAGAAAGGAGCTCCCCAGGATGAAATTAATTTATTGGAAGAACTACTTGAGCTGGTCCTGAGTGACCCTGGACAATATATTTATTATTCAGATCAAGCAAGAAGATAATAAGAGAGAGTTCATGGAATTCATCAACCATACTGCTAATTTTCTGTCCTTTGCTTATGAATTTGATACACCCAGGATTCCATATTTAGACATCCTTCTCCAGAAAGATTGAATAAACAGGTATATTTCTAAAATATTTAGAAAAAGTACATACTCTCATTTTTTTTTTTTTACATTTTAATAGTTCATACCCATACTACCAAAAAGATCAGTGGTGAAAGGCCAATTGGTAAGACCAGCAGGAATGGTCATATTTGACACTGGTGTCATAGTGGAAAGTAAAAAACTAATGAACATGTTTGGGATGAGGGGTTATCCCCAGAATTTATTAAATGAAATTATGGACAAAGTCAGTCAAAAAAGAAATAATGGACATTTTAAACCAATACTGAACCACCAGGATGAAAGACGTGATTTGAATCAGGTTATTTCTAACGAAGATGCCCATCTGATAATAACTAATACTGGAACTAAGAATAGTGAGAACAAGGACATGATCAGATGAAATGCTTTTATAACTACATTTGGGGTGAACCACAAATGGATAAAAAGATGTTCTTCATAAAAATTGGGCCACAGCTGACGACATTTTTGTGCAAAGCAAAATTGGGTAAAATCTATAATAACCTACAGAAGAGGACAAAACTTTAAGAATTTACTTGCTAAAGGTGACACCTTAAGGATGAATAATACAGCCTCTATGAGAAAATGTGGATGCTGCCCATATTGTACGTTCATATGAATGGGTACCTCTTTTACAATTAGGGGAGAGGTATATAAAGTGTGTGGTAAATATAATTGTGATTCCACCAATGTAGTATACATTGCCTTATGTGAGAAATGCCTTAGTTATTACGTGGTCAAAACTGAATGTTGTTTACATTAAAAGGATTTA
Organism: Protopterus annectens; assembly: GCF_019279795.1. Classification (NCBI taxonomy): domain Eukaryota; kingdom Metazoa; phylum Chordata; order Ceratodontiformes; family Protopteridae; genus Protopterus; species Protopterus annectens. The sequence continues at coordinate 85,272,169 of NC_056749.1, forward strand.
CAAACATACTTATAGTATATGGAAAGACAATGCCAACAATGCTTTAGCAAAGCACGTGTAGCATTTTAATGACCACGACTTTAAATTTATGATATTTGATAATGTCAGAATTAATAGTAGGGGTAGCCCATGGGGTCTCCAATTGGAGGAAAAAGGAACTTTGGTGGCAGATTTTACTGGATGCAAACCACTGGCCAGGGATTAATGATTATTGTTCTATTAACAGAATTTTAAAATTGAAAGCACCGGCCAGGTAGAAAACTATTATAAAATACACCTATTTAATGGTGGCAAAAATGTAACACTTATGGAATAGTTTAAGAAGTGAATAAAAAAGTTTGCACGGTCTTAAATAGAAGAGAGGAAGTGACATCATATAATTAGTCCAACAGTGAGTGCTTTGTATGAATTTTTAAACAGTTTAATTTGAGATGTTAGACATCTGAAGAAGTGTGAATCTTGGGAGAAAAATTTTATCTTTTAATATTTTGAATTAAAGTTGCTTTTAAATTAATGGATTTCCTTTCAGCTTTCACAAATTGGTTTAATGTCATCATGAGTGTAGTGTGAGAAGGTTTTTTTCTGGTTTTAAACTTTCTTTTTAGTTGCATGTCAGCAATGGAAGATAAGAAGCCAATTAATGGTTTTGTTTGGTCCCAGAGAGTATTGATGACATTCTATATGGTCTAGTATAGTAAACAGTAAAATAATCTTTGCAAAATAGCAGGAGCAATGCCAGAAATGTGAGATGCTATCTTTAGCTGTCATCCATAAAATAACTTATGAGGGAAAGAAAATTGCTCAGAAGCTGTTTTTTAAAGACCTGCATTTTCATGCAACTATCATGTCAAAAAGTGTTAAAAGTTTGAATTTTTTTACAGCATAAGTTTACTTATGAACTGGTTAAAATATCTAAACAGTACAGCAGGTGTGAGTTCATGACATGATCTTTGTTGTTCTCAGTTTCCCAAGGAAGACTGATGAAAATAGGCCATAATTTAAAATAGACAGCGTTCTGTCTGTTAATGTTAATGATAAATTAAGACTGAACTGTAAGGTTCCAATGCTGGACAGTTTAAAAAGAAAGGGATCAATTCCACATTTCTTTTTGCAAGACATTGACTATGTTGTATTTGCTGTAGAAAACAGAGACAGTGTTCCAGTTATTTTCAGCCATAAATCCTAAAGCTCTTGACAAAATCATGCAGACAAGAGACATTTGTACTACCCAGAAGGCACTGTATTCAAAGGTAGAAGGAAAAGAGGAAAAGGAACACTTCTACAGAAAGGCACTTTGACTTTAATAGCCTTTACTTCCTTTTCTCAGGTTCTATGTGCAGTGACATTTTAAAACAGTCATATTTAAACCGCTTTTAATTCCAAATGTTTTGGTATAAAATTGATTGCAGTAATAACAGTTTGGTTTTAATGTAATAAGTTCCAGATGTTGGCTGCAAGACACAGTAATTCACAAGTTTCTAAACGTATAGTCCTATTCCAGGTTTATAAGAATAATAAAAATAATTAATAATTAAAATAATAGTAATTATCTTGTACTTCTGCCTGAATACAGTTTGAACCTTTCTTCAATGTTGATATTATGCTATCTTAATGACAAGTCTTCATTTGCAGAGTTTAAAAGGTATTTTATTGTGTTAATAAAACACAGGAAAAATGTGTATTGCACAAAAGCTGATGTATTCTAATATTTATAACAGAAAAATTGTGGCTATTTGCTGTAAAAGGCATGTGTACAGTTCTGCACAAATAATTATAAATGCACGCAAGAATCACAACTGCACATACAAAGACTGAGTTGTTGGATATTTCTGTATGCACCTTTCTACCCCACTCCAATATATTGGAGGGGACAACCTCAGGTTTAAGCAGGTACCTTTGGGATTTATTTCATATGTCATTTTTAATGCTGAAGGCTTCATAAATGAAACAATAGTTACTTCTACAGGTTAATGTTTTTCAGTGAAATTTAAACTGTAAAATTTAATTGTAAAAATGCATGCATACAAGAATTGTAAAAATGCATGCACACAAGACTGTCAACTTATTAGTAAAAGAAGTTCAGGTACATTTAAAATACGACTTGCTGATAAACATCTGCAGTAGTGAAAATGTAAAGTTTATAAATATTAAACAGTAAATCAAAATGTTTTATCTGTTTTGGAACTGGCCCTTTAGATGCTGCAAAATACATTTTGTTTTGATTTATTGAATTTCCAAGGAGGATAAAACAGAATATTCAGATTTCTTGGTAAAATGGAATTTTTACAAACTGCATTTGTTGATAGGAAACTAATCAATAAATGGGTGAATTACTTTAGTGATATTATAGTGAAACACTCTAGTTACATGTATGGTGATTTGTGAGCTCTGCAACACCAGAATATTAAATTATGCCACTTAATATGATCACAAGCAAAATGTTTAAAATAACACTATTGCCAAGGAAGAAGGACATTTGCAAATGTAAATTCTCAAGTGCATAAAATATTCTTTTGGCAAAAGTTGTTTTGACTAAATGTACGTTTCTTCTTATTGTCACAAGGTAAATACCCCAAATAAACTGAAATCAGCAGTAAATGTAATGAATCAGCATTACAAGAGGGATTGAGTTTGCTCAGATATGTATACAGGTGTTTAGTTATTAAAGTACAGGAAGTACATCTGAGCAGAGTGAAAAGAAATCATAGTTTAATACATGCTGCAAATAAGGCTAGTAGAGTCATCATTGTTCAAAATTGTCAGCCACAGTTAAATAAATCAGTAACAACTGAAGAAAAACAAAGGGTTGTAAAAGGGAAGATTCAATTGTTACTGCTATTTATTAGCTAAAGTTAAGATCTAGGTAGGTAAACAAGAATATTATGTTATATGGCTGAAATGTTTAAAGCTACAACGTTTTTTTTGTATATTTACAATGAAAACCAAGTGAAAAATTGAAGTGATGGAAATCAGAAGAGCCGGGGTTCAATTTCTGGCTACCCAATGATTACTAATCTGACACAAGGAATTAGCTGTTTGGAACTGTGGGAGTGTATATTAAGTTCCAGTAAAAGTGTTTATTTTGTGTCAAGAAAACTACAAACAATGTTTTCATGCTTATTATTCCATGGGTCGTAGGAAAAAACTGGATGACATTTGCATAAGGATTTTAAACATTGTTAAAAGAATGTGTAGACATATGGTAACTAACAAGAATTGGTAATTGTTTCAAACTAATGTATTGTAAATGTATCTAGAGCATCTTACACATATGGACGTGTGAATTTTCACAAAAAGTAATTTTTTCCTGACATTACAGATATAAGATAATATTCTAAAGGCAGTTTTCAGCTTCAAAATTTTCCTGCTTGAGTTTAAGTAATGTGTTACTGGCAATTCTCAATCCTTTCAGCAAAATAAGTAAAATATGACCAATTATTTATTTAATAGACTGATTAATTAGGGACAAAGGGAAAAAGGATAACCTAGTCATAAATGTTTAGAGGAAAATAATGGAAAACATATTAAAAATCATGAGACAAAAATAGGAGGACTACTTGCAGATTTAAATGTGATGTATCAGGGGAACAGTTGCTTATGAAATTTGAGATGTTTATAGTGACACTAATAAAGAGACTAATTAGTTTATTAATAAAGAAGTAATGGCTTTTTTTAAGAAAAGGATATCAGAAATAAGTCTGACAGCTGGCAAAGAGGATTAAAGCTGTCAACTGCAATTCCTCTGGTACACGTTCTGATTGCTTCAGTTCTCATTTGTCTACTGTGTGACCTTGAGCAAGCCACTTAACCAAACTTTACTTTTCTGAAAAAGAAACTGTTTCAAGTGAATCTATCTCTTCAACAAATGGGTGTCATTATAGCACAACAAGATTTGATTTGAATTCTCCTAATAGGAAACACAGTTATTTTATGTTTAAATTCACCAGACAGTTTTCAGATACATACAGCAAGTGTATATGATTTCCATGATACGCACAGTGTGTATATGGTTCTTGCAATATGCACGGAGTGTGTGTACATGGTTTTTACAACACACACAGGACGTTTACACGATATGCACAGCAACAGCATGTGGCCAAACACCTGCACAGCTGACAGTATTCAGGCATTAGATTAAAGGATAAGATGACATGTTGATTCTAACATGTTGGTTAGAATGTGTTATTACTGCTTGAGGAAACAAGTAAAAGGTTATTTATTGAAATTTAGAATATTGTAGACCAGGCTTCAGTGTCCAAACTATCATGGGATATGGAAAATAAAACAACACTAACAGGATGTTACAGATTTGGTTTAAAGAAATAACCAAATTAAGTTAATATACAAAAGACATGGTGTTAATACATGTGAGGGAAAAAAGAGGGAAACTGGACACTGTAAATTGGCTTGTGGATGTCAACAAGTGAGGGGTGAATGCAAAAGGGCTGTTATAAGCAGCAAGTTTCATGGAGTTGAAGTCCTGGCCCTTGTGAGATGTCAGATAGGTATTTCTGGAGTTATAATGGGTAAATAAAATGTATTACTTCTTAGTTAGAAAGAGGAGACTGTGTGAGATAAAATACTGCACAATCATTTCAAGTAGTGAAATGAGATTTAAAGTTCATTTGGGTATGCGTTAAAGTTGCAAATGTTCTACTATGCCAAAGGAACTGATGGCTCACTATAGCATGGATAACCAAATTGTTTGCAGGTTAGGGAATGAGATTTTTAACCAGTTCTTAGATGTAGTATTTATGATTCTAATCTTGCTATGCTTCACAGTATTTATGCTTCTAATCTTGCTATGCTTCACAGTATTTATGATTCTAATCTTGCTATGCTTCACAGTATTTATGCTTCTAATCTTGCTATGCTTCACAGTATTTGTGATTCTAATCTTGCTATGCTTCACAGTATTTATGATTCTAATCTTGCTATGCTTCACAGTATTTATGATTCTAATCTTGCTATGCTTCACAGTATTTGTGATTCTAATCTTGCTATGCTTCACAGTATTTGTGATTCTAATCTTGCTATGCTTCACAGTATTTATGCTTCTAATCTTGCTATGCGTCACAGTATTTATGCTTCTAATCTTGCTATGCTTCACAGTATTTGTGATTCTAATCTTGCTATGCTTCACAGTATTTATGATTCTAATCTTGCTATGCTTCACAGTATTTATGATTCTAATCTTGCTATGCTTCACAGTATTTGTGATTCTAATCTTGCTATGCTTCACAGTATTTATGATTCTAATCTTGCTATGCTTCACAGTATTTATGAGTCTAATCTTGCTATGCTTCACAGTATTTATGAGTCTAATCTTGCTATGCTTCACAGTATTTATGATTCTAATCTTGCTATGCTTCACAGTATTTATGAGTCTAATCTTGCTATGCTTCACAGTATTTATGATTCTAATCTTGCTATGCTTCACAGTATTTGTGATTCTAATCTTGCTATGCTTCACAGTATTTATGAGTCTAATCTTGCTATGCTTCACAGTATTTATGAGTCTAATCTTGCTATGCTTCACAGTATTTATGATTCTAATCTTGCTATGCTTCACAGTATTTATGAGTCTAATCTTGCTATGCTTCACAGTATTTATGATTCTAATCTTGCTATGCTTCACAGTATTTATGATTCTAATCTTGCTATGCTTCACAGTATTTATGATTCTAATCTTGCTATGCTTCACAGTATTTATGATTCTAATCTTGCTATACTTCACACGTAAGACATTATAAAAGACTACAAGATAGGTACTACAGAATTAATAATAATGATCCAAGCTGCATGTATGTGTATAAATGGAACCCCTTTAGAAACACAAAATCCCACTTACCTGAAATCCAAAAGACAGAGATGAAAAACCCGACATCCAGGAAAACTGACCACCTGGAACACCGACAAAACATGAACGGTAAGTAACCTATTGCCCAACCTGCAAGCACATTAACACCAAAGCACACAAACACCCAACCATGTGGGGGGGGGGGGGGTTCACCCTTCACCCCACCCCTAACTAAATATACCAACTCCGAGATCACACTACCGAGGAGGTAAGGGGAAAAGCTCAGCATGCTGGCCAAATGGTTACTTACCGTTAGGGATGTGCTGGTGTTCTGGATGGTTGGTCTTCTTGGATGTTGGGTTTTTCATCTCAGTCTTTTGGTTTTCATGTAAATGGGATTTTGGGTTTCTAAAGGGGACCCATATAAATGCATAGAGTAAGTGCTTCCATTCAAGCACTCCAGCCAGCGGGCATGTTTCTAATCCAGTAATCATTTCTCTTGTCATGTCTAGCCTACTGAGTTATTTCTCAGTATAAATCTGAAGCTAGAATAACTGAATGGTTATCTGAAGTAGCTTACACTCAGAACTCTTATACTTACTTTCTTAAGTACATAAAAGCTTAATATATTGAAAAGGGATAAATCATGGAAGGAACTGTTGAGCATAATCTTGAAATATAAAAATATAAGTGCCAAAATGGATTTTCTCTAGTACAATTATTTTAGACACTTCAAATGAGAAAATGGATTTCTTATTTCAGAACAGAAACATATATTTTGAAAGGCATGTTCACAACATATATATGCTGCAAGTTAGATAAGACTCACAGTACTGCTTTAGTGTTAAACAAGGGAATATTCTAGAACATTACTTGCCTGAGTGTAGGAGTCAGAATAATATGTCTCTATAGGTTGACCTTACTCTGTTACATGTTCCTTAATGAATGCAACCTTGTTTGTATACTGTACAGCTGGAGCTTTAAAAATGCAGAGTAATGGGGGTGTTATTGAAATGTACTGAAAGGAATTTACTAAAATACTACTTCATGTATCAAAAGGCTGTAGCTGTCTGCCATGTTAGTCAGTCATTGTTAGATTTCACTCTGTGCTGCTAACCTATTCTGATAAATAAACATCTTGCCTTAAACTGCTTTCATGTCTTAGTGGATTTACTAATAACACATGGTTAAAAAGCAACCTCTTGTTGCCACTATTTAGGACCTTGGCTTATCAGTTTGGTTGTACTGCAACACCGTCTCACACTCTCTCACTTAGGCTTAAGGTGAACCAATTGTCCTGGTTGAAGGACAGGTAGAGTTTGGGTGGAATAACATAAGTCATAAAAATGCTTGTAAGAGTCTTTTGCCTTTTGGTCATTTTTCATGACAGATGCAGACAGAACAGTTTTTGTCTTAAGTTTAGATTCCAGCTTAAATATATCAGTCCTGATTTGTTCTCCAAGCATTAGCTGTGATAGGCTTACTCCAGTAACACAGTGTGGTGTAGCATGGTATGCAGTGAGAGCATACGCTGTGCAGGGCTTACTCCATTAACACAGTGTGGTGAAGCATAGTATGTTTTTACAGCATATGCTGTGCAGGGTTTATTCCATTAACACAGTGTGGTGTAGCATGGTATGACATGACAGCATATGCTGTACAGGATTTATTCCAGTAACACAGTGTGGTGTAGCATGGTATGACATGACAGCATTAACTGTGCAGGGTTTACTCCAGTAACACTGTGTGGTATAGCATGAGAGCATAAGCTGTGCAGGGCTTACTCCATCAACACAGTGTGGTGTTGCATGGAATGACATGACAACATTATAGGTTCATATGTGAACATACCTCTCAACCATACCGAATTCCTTGGTAAATGCCAGTTTTGAGGGCAAAATATTGGGGTACCACAAATTCCCAAGTGACCCCTTTAATTTCTGAATTTCCAGAGTGTTTTTTTTTAGGACGATTGTGCTCCTGACTTCATCATGTGCAGTTGCAATGACATATCATGCCACAAACGCTTTGGCCACCGATGCCTATGTGCAACAGGGTGACATAACAACAAGGGAGAATGTGTCCCAACATTTGAATTTATTTAGTACCTTTTCATCAGATTTTAAGAGGATTAAGGAAATTTTTATCAAAAATTGGGCAGTGATACTTGAGGACCATTCTATCTGTAACACCCTGGGTGTTAGACCTGGGTTTACATATAGAAGAGGTTTGAACCTTAAAACTTTTGTAGAAAACAATAATAACAGGAGTTTTAGATGCCCTCAGCATGTATTTTTAGGTATGTGGAAATGTGGACATTGCCCACAATGTAAGTATATTAGAGTAAGTCCTATTGCCACGATTAATCACAGGAAGTATAGAATTAATGGTACTTTCAAATGTGATTCAAAAGCTGTGGTATATGTTGCATGTTGTAGTTCATGCCCCTCGTTTTATATAGGGAAAACGGAAAGAAAATTGAAACAAAGAATATATGAACATTACTATAGTATTAGTAAGGGTGACACTAATAATGCTCTTGCAAAACATGTTTTGGAGTATCAAACTCATGAGTTTCACTTTTCAATTATGCATCAGATCTGTCTGGACCCAAGAGGGGGGCCATGGCAATTATTATTGGAAGAACAAAAGCTGTTGTGGCAAATAAAGACTTCTGCATATATATTTCCTGGTTTAAATGATTTTGTCTCCATTAAAAGTATATTAAAACTTAAGGCACTGTGTAGGTAACTTTATGGTTTTATATTTTTGTGGCTATTAGAATTAAAATGTATACATTTTTACTTTTTTAATTATATGCACAACAGATATAGTAATATTTTTATTTAGTTTATATAAACAAAATGTTTCAGTGCTGTAGATTTAGAATTAATTTAATTTTTAATTTTTAATAAGGTCAGATAGTTGTAGGGTATTTGTAATTGCAACTGTGTATATAAAAGTTTTAGGTTATATTATAATTACTTTTATAATTATTAGTAGTGTTTCAAGGGGATGAATAATATATGTAAATAAGTTAATGCTTGCTTGATTCCCATGATATACTGCACCTTCATTGTAATTTTGTTGATTCTTTTTTTATAAAAGTATAGGGTGTGTAATGATAATTATATAATTGTGTAGTAATTTATTGTTTAATGGGTTAATCATTGAAGGTATAAATAGGAGATAGTGCACATTTTGTATGTTTGTCTGATGAAGGTGGGACATTGATCCCACCGAAAGTGCTTCCTTTAATAAACATCTTCGTATTTCATTTTTGTGGTTGCGGAGAGCTACTTTCCTTTTTGTTTACCTGCCTTTTGGGTTTACTGCTTAATTTTTTACTTTACCACTTCAAAAGTCTTCGCAGGCAGTGCACACTGGCTCCTCCAGGTAAGACAAAAGTCATGGGAGGGTTTGCTTATACTGGTCTTACGTTCTGCTTTTAGACAAGTGGAAAGATGTTGCTGCATTCATTGATTTTCGTTGCTGCATTGAATAATTTTCATACAAATGTACTGTTAGTAGCCACTGGAGAGATTTTCTTGGACAAGTGGATTTCCGCTGCATCTGCATTGATACAAGTGTATTTCATTTTTCTCTCACTGCAAGTGTACTATTAGCAGTTTCCAACTGTTTGTGATTTTTGATACAAGTGAACCATTAGTAGCCACTGGAGAAATTTTCCGCTGCATCTGCATTGATATTAGCAGTTTGCAACTGTTTGCATATAGTAGTTTAGCTGCATTCTTTGATTTTATTAGGTGTGTGTGTGTGTGTGTGTGTGTGTGTGTGTGTGTGTGTGTGTGTGTGTGTGTGTGTGTGTGTGTGTGTGCGTGTGTAATGTCCCAGTTAGGTATAACTGGTGGTTAGAGTTACCCAGACTCAAACTCTATATCTTAAGTACAAGAAGCAAGAGCCTAAATTCTCTACACATACCACCACTTGTGATTCAAGGAGTTAAGTCCATACTTCTCAACTGTCTGGAATGTTTGGCTCATACTTTGGGTCTGCTCCTCTTAAAATTTGTGGTTTTCTGGCAAACTAGTGAGAAATGAATTCACTAAATAATCATAGCCATCTAAGTTTCAGTCTTCCAATCTTTCAGGAAACACATAACACACAACATTTTATTCTAGCAACTTTCTAAGATTATATAAGCAATGTTTAAAATAGGTCCCTGGGTTTGGGCCTTTGCAACCCCCCAACAAATTTTGTCTTTTTCCAGATTTCTTGTTGCTGCATAGTTCTTCAGGCAAGAGAAGTTTAGTGCTGCTTATGCCAAGTCTGTTTGTATAGTGTCAGAGCATAACAGGTAGTATACTTGATTTTGATGCAGAAGGCTGTGGGTTCTACTCCCACAGTATGTAAATGGACTGCTGATATTGTACTGTGTTGTACTTTTAAAGGGGGTGGATGCTGCAGTCCTGAGAATGTCCTCTTTGGTGGAGATACCTAGTAAATATGAACCTGTTATCAGTGTGCCATCCATTCCCTATTGCAATATTACTAGCTTATCATTTTTTAATGTAACAGGCAATTTATTCTTCAAGGGCAACAGGCACTTTATTTGTAGATGATCATTTTTTAAGAAACGGCGAAAGGCAATGTTTCTGCCATCTTTCTAGACCTATAAAAAGCTTTTGATATGGTCTCCCATTCCAAACTAATAGATGTACTAACTGAATCTCACCACCTGGCAGAGCATGGTTTCATAACTATTTATCTGGCCATCAACAATCTGTTCTATGGCAGGGTGACCTATCTCCACGCCTTCCTTTATCCATTGGTCCCCCAAGGGTCTATCTTGGGCCCTTTTCTTTTCTCCCTCTTTACTAATAATCTACACACAGCTACTCCACATGGTTCTATAATACAGTATGCAGATGATCCAACACTTATCTGTGACTAATAATATACACATAGCTACTCCACATGGTTCTATAATACAGTACGCAGATGATTCAACACTTATCTATGACTAATAATCTACACACAGCTACTCCACATGGTTCTATAATACAGTATGCAGATGATTCAACACTTATCTGTGACTAATAATCTACACACAGCTACTCCACATGGTTCTATAATACAGTATGCAGATGATTCAACACTTATCTGTGACTAATAACCTACACAGAGCTACTCCACATGGTTCTATAATACAGTATGCAGATGATCCAACACTTATCTGTGACTAATAATCTACACATAGCTACTCCACATGGTTCTATAATACAGTACGCAGATGATTCAACACTTATCTATGACTAATAATCTACACACAGCTACTCCACATGGTTCTATAATACAGTATGCAGATGATTCAACACTTATCTGTGACTAATAATCTACACACAGCTACTCCACATGGTTCTATAATACAGTATGCAGATGATTCAATACTTATCTGTGACTAATAATCTACACACAGCTACTCCACAGTAATACAGTCTGCAGATGATTCAACACTTATCTGTGACTAATAATCTACACACAGATACTCCACGTGGTTCTCTAATACAGTCTGCAGATGATTCAACACTTATCTGTGACTAATAATCTACACACAGCTACTCTACATGGTTCTATAATACAGTCTGCAGATGATTCAACACTTATCTGTGACTAATAATCTACACACAGCTACTCCACAGTAATACAGTCTACAGATGATTCACCACTTATCTGTGACTAATAATCTACACACAGATACTCCACATGGTTCAATAATACAGTCTGCAGATGATTCAACACTTATCTGTGACTAATAATCTACACACAGCTACTCCACATGGTTCTGTAATACAGTCTGCAGATGATTCAACACTTATCTGTGACTAATAATCTACACACAGCTACTCCACATGGTTCTGTAATACAGTATGCAGATGATTCAACAGTTATCTGTGACTAATAATCTACACACAATTACTCCACATGGTTCTGTAATACAGGCTGCAGATGATTCAACACTTATCTGTGACTAATAATCTACATACAGCTACTCCACATGGTTCTGTAATACAGTCTGCAGATGATTCAACACGTATCTGTGACTAATAATCTACACACAGTTACTCCACATGGTTCTGTAATACAGTCTGCAGATGATTCAACACTTATCTGTGACTAATAATCTACACACAGCTACTCCACATGGTTCTGTAATACAGTCTGTAGATGATTCAACACTTATCTGTGACTAATAATCTACACACAGCTACTCCACATGGTTCTATAATACAGTCTGCAGATGATTCAACACTTATCTGTGACTAATAATCTACACACAGCTACTCCACATGGTTCTGTAATACAGTCTGCAGATGATTCAACACTTATCTGTGACTAATAATCTACACACAGCTACCCCACATGGTTCTATAATACAGTATGCAGATGATTCAACACTTACCTGTGACTAATAATCTACACACAGATACTCCACATGGTTCTATAATACAGTCTGCAGATGATTCAACACTTATCTGTGACTAATAATCTACACACAGCTACTCCACATGGTTCTGTAATACAGTCTGCAGATGATTCAACACTTATCTGTGACTAATAATCTACACACAGCTACTCCACATGGTTCTGTAATACAGTCTGCAGATGATTCAACACTTATCTGTGACTAATAATCTGCACACAGCTACTCTACATGGTTCTATAATACAGTCTGCAGATGATTCAACACTTATCTGTGACTAATAATCGACACACAGCTACTCCACATGGTTCTGTAATACAGTACGCAGATGATTCAACAGTTATCTGTGACTAATAATCTACACACAATTACTCCACATGGTTCTGTAATACAGACTGCAGATGATTCAACACTTATCTGTGACTAATAATCTACATACAGCTACTCCACATGGTTCTGTAATACAGTCTGCAGATGATTCAACACGTATCTGTGACTAATAATCTACACACAGTTACTCCACATGGTTCTGTAATACAGTCTGCAGATGATTCAACACTTATCTGTGACTAATAATCTACACACAGCTACTCCACATGGTTCTGTAATACAGTCTGTAGATGATTCAACACTTATCTGTGACTAATAATCTACACACAGCTACTCCACATGGTTCTATAATACAGTCTGCAGATGATTCAACACTTATCTGTGACTAATAATCTACACACAGCTACTCCACATGGTTCTGTAATACAGTCTGCAGATGATTCAACACTTATCTGTGACTAATAATCTACACACAGCTACTCCACATGGTTCTGTAATACAGTACGCAGATGATTCAACAGTTATCTGTGACTAATAATCTACACACAGCTACTCCACATGGTTCTGTAATACAGTATGCAGATGATTCAACACTTATCTGTGACTAATAATCTACATACAGCTACTCCACATGGTTCTATAATACAGTATGCAGATGATTCAACACTTATCTGTGCTGCCACTTCTTTATCAACTCTTCATTTTCAAACACAGGAATCATTCACTTCTGTTGAATCATGGTTAGCCAATGCCCTTCTACTCCTGAACCCAAACAAAACTAAATTATTACTCTTCCAACCTAACAAGACATCTATCTCATGCCCAATATTTAATATAATAGCCAAAGACAATACTGTGATCTCCCCAACAACCCATACAAAGCTTCTTGGAGTGGAAATAGACAATACCCTAAAATTTGACTTGCATGTCTCCCTAACGATAAAAAAGTCCATAAGAAACTTGGAAGTCTATATAGGCACAAAAAGGTTTCTGACCACAATGGCCACAAACCCATCTGCTCTCCACTCTATTATATGCCTCTCCAGTTTTAACTAATCTAAGGAAAACTGACTTATCTAAGCTAGTAGCATGTTATAATAAAACTGCTAAGTTTGCATCTGACTGCCCATATAGAACCCATCATTGTACAGCTTTAAGGATACTAGACTGGCTTGAGCTTCACAACATTATTCTTTACAACAAACTCTCTAACTCACAAAACTGTAACATAACCAACTAGAACCCCTGCACTACAAAATCTCATCCCTTCTTAAGTTCCAGCAGACCACTTTGCTCTAACAACAAGGCCAATAACACTACAGGAGAATCTTTCTTTTTCAACTATATATCTTGTATACGGAACTCCCTTCCTAACTCCATTTTCTCAAACTCATCTACTAACTACTTTAAGCCCTCACTTAAAGCTTATCTAAAAAATAAGTTGCTATGTTCCTGTAGTAACCCCTCATGAGTGCTCTGATACATTGCAGTATACCCAAAGCATTTATTTATTTTATATTTGTTGACCGGGTTTGTCCAACTGATACAAATGCTCATTTTCAGTGGAGGCCCGAGGAGAAAAGCTCCAACAGAAAATTGTACATATTGAATACCTATAGAAATACATTCATCAGTACCACTGATTACTGCATTACAGTGCCACACATTACATTCATCAGTACCACACATTATTACATTACAGTGTCATACATTAAACTGTGGCAAGTGAAATACATAGAAATACATTCATCAGCGGGATACATTCATTATTACATATTACATACATAATAGTGCAATAGTTACATAGCTGAACTATTTTACTAGCTATGGTTGTACAATGATATACCAAGAGGAGAAGATAAAGTAGTAAGTTTGTTTATTGAAGGGAAGGAAGAGAGAAGAGAAGTAGAAGGTTATAGGGGAGTGTTTAAGGGGATAATTACATTGGCAGGTCCATTTTTCATGAAGGTATTTTTTGTAGCGGTTTTGAACTGATTGGGATGTTCAAGGGATCTTATATCTAGTGGTAGTCTATTCCAGACCTTGGAAGGGTTAAAGCTATAGACTAGGTGACCCATTTTGGTCCTTGGTTTGTATATTTTTAGTAGGCCTTGTTCAGAACTGCAGAGTAATTTAGTGGGTAGGTGATGAGATAGTGGGACAGAAAGAGGGTTTGTAGAGAATGGAATGAATAATCTGAAACTGATTATACCAAAGCAGGTTAGGTAATTCTAGACAATTTAGTTCTTTTAGTGAGAGACTGTGATAGGACTTGTAAGAATTTTGGGCAGCAAATCTGGCAATACTTTTATAAGTTGTTTCTAACTTGTTTAGTAGTCCAGTGTTGAGGCTGGTGAGAATTTGGGAGCTATAAAGTAAATTGGGTAAGAGGTAGGCATTTGAAAGGGATAGTTTTGCTGTTTTGGCAAGATATTTTTGTTTCTATAGAGGAGACCTAGCTTGAGATGTGTTTTTCGGATACAATTATTGACATGTAAATCAAAGGTTAGTCTATCATCAATAGTAACACCTAAGAGTTTTGTATTGGTGTCCACCTGTATTTGAGTATTATTTTGTGACAGTATGGAGAAGGAAGACTTTATGTGGTTAAGGTTTTTAGGGAAAAAGAGTAGTAATTTGATTTTCTTTGGATTAACGATAAGTTGGTTTTCAGACAGCCAGTTTTCTACAGAGTTAAAAGAGGACTGTGTGTCTGATTTTAGTTGAGTTGGTGATTCAGCAATAGTGATAAGTGTAGAATCATCTGCGTATTGTATCAGTGAGGGTTCAGGACAGGAAGAGTAGAGAAGGTTGGTAAAGATGTTAAAAAGAAGTGGCCCAAGGATGGAGCCTTGTGGAACACCCATTTTAACAGGAAGGAGAGGGGAGAAAGCTGAGAGCCATTTGACTGATCAGAGTCTATCAGACAGATAGCTGTTAAACCAAGATATGGTGGATGGAGAGAAGTGTATGTTTGCTAGTTTAAGGAGAAGAAGTTTATGAGAGACTGTATCAAAGGCTTTAGAGAGGTCAATGAAGAGACAGGAAATAAGTTTGTTACTGTCTCTAGCTAGTGATACAGAGTTTAGGAAAGACAGGAGAGCTGTTGTGCTGCGCATGGGACGAAAGCCATGTTGGGTAGGTCTGAGTAGATTTTCTTGCAGAAGGTAGTGTAAGACTTGATTGTGTATACATTTTTCCAGAATTTTGGAGAGTGGTGAGAGTATGGCTATGGGTCTAAAATTAGTTATATCTGTGGAGTTTCCTCCATTGTGTATTGGAAGAGTGCAAAATTGCTTCCATATGGAAGGGGCTGTGGATTACATAATAGAGCAGTTTATTAGAATAGAAACTGGGAAAGCAAGAACATCAGCAGCAGCCTGAAGGAATGTGGAGGGAATATTGTCTACGGATGTGGAGCAAGGTTTTAATTTAGATAGTAGAGTTTTAATATAGTTAGTGGAGACAGGTTTGAGGGAGAAGGTAGTGGTAGGTTTACTACTGATGGAAGAGTTTGAGCTATTAGGTCTATTATTGTTGGTGGGATGGTTTGTGTCTTGATTTAGTAATTTGGATATTGAGTCTATAAAATAGCTGTTAAATATGGAGGGAGTTTTCTCACGTGTTTTGTCAGGATGAGGGTTAGGGGAGGCTTGCATACATGGGTTTAGTATTTGATTTACAGAGTGCCAGAACTTTTTAGGGTTGGATTTAAAGGTAGAAGATGGATTATTATAGAAGTTTTTCTTATCTTTATTTATGTGACTTTTGGCAAGATTTCTAAGTTCTTTATATTTCTGGAGGCCTGGTTGATGTTTAGTTGTAGTCCAAATTTTCCATGCTCTGTCTTTATTTTTTAGTAGGGCACGTGTGCTTACCGTTAGCCATGGGGCTATGTTAGACTTTATGCGGATTGTTCTAAGGGGTGCCACAGAATTTAAAATACTAAGGAAAGTAGAGTTAAAGTGGACAGCTTCATCCAAAGGGAGTAGTTTTAAGGGATTCCAGTTCACTTTTGATAGAAAAGATTTGAGAGTTTCAGGATTAAAGTTTGTTAGTTGTCCGTGTTTGATGAACCTTTGAGGTTTATCTTGATGGGATGTGTATTTTAGTATTTTTACTGGACAGTGATCACTTAGGGAATTTGGTAGCATTTCAGGGTTATGGTATTTGGAAAGGTGAGAGACAAGAATCTAGTCAAGGAGAGATGAGGCTGTATGGGAGTTATTGAAATAAGCGGGATCAGAGATGAGTTGAGTAAAGCCGTAGAGATTAAGGTGTTGTGAGGAGTTTTGAGAGTAGCGAGATAGCCAGTTAATGTTGACATCCCCAAGAATGATAGATTCATTTGGGATGCGTTGGGAGATATGAGCAAGCATATTTTCCAGTAAGAGGATATCACGTGGTGGAATGTAAATTGCTACAATGGTGATAGTGGAATGGCTATTAATATTTAGGTTTACAGATAAAATGTTGGCTGGGGAGAAGGCTTGGTATGTAAAAGTAGAGTTAGAAATGGAAACATATCCAACTTCTCCCCGGTGTTTAATCCTTTGTTCCTACCGACCTGTCTTAACCTTCTATCTTGACATAAGTCATACCCACAAATAGTTCTAGCTATGTTCAAAGCCCAAGTTTTGTCATGATGTAACAAATGTATATGTTCTTATGTATACTACATTTTGTTTACTTTATACTTTATTGATTACTGTAATGTGTGCATGAAAATTTACTGTTACTCATGAAGCTTTTCTCCCTAGGCCTCTTCTGAAAAAGGACCTGTGTCCAGTCAGACTTTCACAGTAAACAAATGTTAAATACATAAAATAAAATAAATAAATGCTAGTTCAGGAGCCTAACTGTAAGTATTTCAAAGGTAATGTTTTGTATGGATAGTCCTGTTATAGATTACTTAAATATTTTCCATATAAAATATTGTTTCATAATGATGATCTTTATAGAAATTATATTGATTGTATTCCTAGTGTTAGCCAAATCCATATATTATTAAAGTTATTTGAATTCAGTTAATTGCTACACTTCTCTGCTTTGAAAGAACTGATTGCATTTACTAAAAAGTGCTCGGTCTGTAACTCTACCGATCTGCCGATTTCTTCTGTTTAAATCCAGCTCATTTACTTTCTGGCTGAAGAAGTTAATTTTATTTTTATAAAAGAAAATTGTATTTTAGAATTGCAGTTTGCACAAGTTCAAAGTTTGATACGTTCAAATATTAATTTAAATAAAGCACTATTCTGTTTATTTTGTAATAGTTTGTCTGTTCTTCAATTTGCATTTAAAGGCTGGTATCTGACAATTCCACTAGAGTGGGCAGGGTTACATAAGTATGTATGCAAATTTTATGTCAATCAGCATAGATATTTGTACCCATTTTTCATGCGCCTTTGTCCAGATTTTTTATGATTTCAGGTTGAGAGATATGTAGGTGAATAATAGGCTAACTGACCTGAAGGGCCTTTTTAAACATAGCCAACAACCCAAGGTGAGAATCATGTCCTGTACCTTGTGGCAAAAGACCTTAACCATTATACCAAACCCACTCAACTAGAATTACTCCAGTAATACTTTGCGGTGTAGCATGATATGACATACATACAAATATTTCACACAGGCGATAATGCTGTTCCCATAATATATATCCAAGCTGTATTTAAAAATATCTAAACTAATGCTTGCTTTAATATAATTCTATAGTCTATTCAATTAATACACTTCTCATTCTTGCAGAAAATTCTACATACTACTTTATGATAACCCCAAACATTTTCTAAATGCCCTATATACCTGAATAAGGTCTCCTCTTAAATATCTATGTGAGACACTGCACATGTTCAGATATTTTGATCATTCATAATAAATTTTCACATCCGTGGATGTCCCTGGTATATTTCCACTGTACACTTTCCAATTTACTCATGCTGGTTTTCTTATAAGGTTTCCATATAATTATTCCATACTCAAGTTTGGGTCTAATATAACTAACGAACAGTGACTTCATTTCTAAATTCCTAGACTTTATAAATCTTTTTATACATGATATTATTCTATAATTATCATTTACCAATTGGTTGATATGATTAGAAAAGCTCAGAGCTCGATATGCCCATATACCCAGGTCCTTAAATGACATGACAGTATCAGTTGTGCAGGGCTTACTCCAGTAACACTGTATGGTGTAGCATGGTATACCATGAGAGTACCAGCTGTGTAAGGCTTACTTCAGTAACAGTGTGGTGTAGCATGGTATGCCCTTAAAGCATCAGCTGTGCAGATCTTACTACAGTAACACAGCTGGGCAGAGATTACTGCAGTAACACTGTCGTGTAGCATGATATGACATGACAGTACTAGCTGTGCAGGGCTTACTCTACTAACACTGTGTGGTATAGCATGGTATGACATGAGCATATTAGCTTTGTACGGTTTAATCCAGTTAGACTGTGTGGTGTAGCATGGTATGCCATGAGAGCATTCACTGTGCAGGGCTTACTCCAGTAACACTGTATGGTGTAGCATGGTATACCATGAGTACCAACTGGGTAGGGCTTACTTCAGTAACAGTGTGGTGTAGCATGGTACGCCATAAAAGCATCAGATGTGCAGTGCTTACTACAGTAATACTGTGTGGTGTAGCATGGTATAACATGAGCACATTAGCTGGGTAGGGTTTAATGCAGTTAGACTGTCTGGTGTAGCATGGTATGATATGAGAGCATCAGCTGTGCAGAGCTTAATCCAGTAACACTGTGTGGTGTAGCACGATATGCCATGAAAGCATCAGCTGCGCAGGGCTTACTGCACTAGCACTGTGTGGTGTATGAGGCCATTGATGAGGGAAAGGCAGTCCATACAGCCTACCTTGACCTTGCAAAGGCTTTCGACACAATACCCCACTCGGGTATTGTAGAAAAACTTACCAGCTTAAATGTAAACCCATATGTCACAAGATGGGTTGCAAACTGGCTTAAGGACAGAACCCACAGGGTTAGAGTTGCTGGCGCTGTGTCAGACTCCAAGCCGGTCACAAGTGGTGTCACACAGGGCTCGGTCCTTGGCCCCCTATTGTTTGGCATCTACTTCTCAGAAGTACAGGCCAACATGGGAGGACTTTGGCTGACAAAGTTTGCAGATGACTGCAAACTGGGCGCCATAGTGGAAAGTGCATCGGACACGGATATCCTTCAGAAGGGACTCACAGAAACAGATAGCTGGTGCCAGAGCCATGGCCTGAAGTTAAGCGCCAAAACATGTATAGTCATACCCTTGGGAAAAACAAGGTAACCCCAAGCTACCATATAGGTGGCAATCCACTAAGCACAGAAGAGGTTATCAGGGACCTGGGGACCCAGGTTGACAGTGGCCTTTCTTTTGACACTCACATTGCTAAAGTGGTTAGAAAGACCTTCTACATTGCCCACCTGATCATGAAGGGATTCACATCCAGATCTAGTGAGGTCATTGTTCCCTGTACTCTTCACTTATCAGACCAATGATCGAGTACAATGCCCCATTCGGGATGTATCTCACCCGACATCTGCAGCAATTGGAGAGACCCCAAAAGTTCCTCACCAAAAGGATAAAGGGACTCCAAAATCTGTCATATGCTGCCAGATTGAAGAAACTCCAGCTCTATTCAGTCGCATACCGTCTGCTCAGAGGTGACATGTGCCTGACATACAAGGCCATGTCCAACCCGGAATTAATGGACATGCTCCACCTCAAAAATCCAAATCCACCAAAACCACTAGAGCAAGCGACTTAAACCTTAGCACGGATATAAATAGGACGTGCTGGAGGGATAGATTTATCACTCAGAGACTCCCTATGCTGTGGAATAAAATCCCGGTCCATGTGAGGCAGAGCACCTCGCTGACTCTGTTCAAGAGAAATCTAGACCTGTGGATGGGAGATCGTAGGTTTACCCCGGGAATCATCTCTGGGTCACTGCTGGACAGAGGCACAACAAACTAATGGGCACAGTATTTTTTCATATAAGGGGTGGCGTAAGCCACAATAATTTGGGCTAGGCTTATAAATGCCTTAGGGCAGATAGCCTAGTATAAACCTATGAACCTATGAACCTATGATACACCACACAGTGTTACTGCAGTAACACTGTGTGGTGTATCATAGTATATGACAGCATCAGCTATGCAGGGCTTACTCCAGTAACACTGTGTGGTGTAGCATGATATGCCATGAAAGCATCAGCTGCGCAGGGCTTACTGCACTAGCACTGTGTGGTGTATGATACCATGATACACCACACAGTGTTACTGCAGTAACACTGTGTGGTGTATCATAGTATGATATGACAGCATCAGCTATGCAGGGCTTACTCCAGTAACACTGTGTGGTGTAGCACGATATGCCATGAAAGCATCAGCTGCGCAGGGCTTACTGCACTAGCACTGTGTGGTGTATCATAGTATATGACAGCATCAGCTGTGCAGAGCTTACTCCAGTAACACTGTGTGGTGTAGCACGATATGCCATGAAAGCATCAGCTGCGCAGGGCTTACTGCACTAGCACTGTGTGGTGTATGATACCATGATACACCATACAGTGTTACTGCAGTAACACTGTGTGGTGTATCATAGTATGATATGACAGCATCAGCTATGCAGGGCTTACTCCAGTAACACTGTGTGGTGTAGCACGATATGCCATGAAAGCATCAGCTGCGCAGGGCTTACTGCACTAGCACTGTGTGGTGTATGATACCATGATACACCATACAGTGTTACTGCAGTAACACTGTGTGGTGTATCATAGTATGATATGACAGCATCAGCTATGCAGGGCTTACTCCAGTAACACTGTGTGGTGTAGCACGATATGCCATGAAAGCATCAGCTGCGCAGGGCTTACTGCACTAGCACTGTGTGGTGTATGATACCATGATACACCATACAGTGTTACTGCAGTAACACTGTGTGGTGTATCATAGTATGATATGACAGCATCAGCTATGCAGGGCTTACTCCAGTAACACTGTGTGGTGTAGCACGATATGCCATGAAAGCATCTGCTGAGCAGGGCTTACTTCCATAGCTCTATGTGCAGTAATATGTTAAAACACAAGAGTTCGAGGAGGATCAGGTTGACTTAGACTGCTGTTTATTACTTTAGACTACTCTCTCAACAGTGAAGCCCCCCACTTAATTTCATATTATATTGTTTAGTTTTGCTTTAATATTGCTTAGTAAAACAAAAGTAAGTGGGGGGCTTCACCCCCCACACTCCCCAACTATATATTCTAAATCCAGGGTCGCACTACAGTGGGGAAGGGGGCATATCCCATTTACTTGCCAATAATACTTGTCGGTCAAATGAAGTATCAGTCAAATGAATTTTCCGTGAAATGAAATTTCGGTCAACTGGGTGTCGGTCAATTGGAAGTTAGGGCAAATGAAGTAGATCCCTATAAAGCCATTGTCCTCTGTAGATACAAACTTTGTACCATTATTAGTAATTAGTTTGATGGCTATGCCATGAATGATGAACATTGCCCTAAATCTGGCAATAATTTTCTGGTCAGCCAAGGTTGGTACATGCAATACTAATATTTCTTGAGAGTAATAGTCCCATTACTACAAGGCAGCACTCTGCTTCAAACTTACATAAGTCAGCTGATGTTATCTGCCAGGGACCTTGTAATAAAGGAGTTGGTAGTAATGGTTCTCTTCTCTGGGAAGGTATGATACAAAGCTGCCATGCTGATAACAACTCTGCCAAGTTCATAATAATGATAAGCTACCATACAGACATGTTGACTGTTTCATAACACTTAGTTAAACCTTGATGATCTTCATGTATTTGTTTCAAAACTTCAGCAGAGTGGGAACATGGTATGAAAATTCTGTCTTGGTAGTAGTAGCAGCCACCTATTGTACTCTGATGGTGTAGTACTTGTACTTGATACTTTGTGTCCAATGGCTGGGCCATCCATTCCTGATGCTTTGTGTCTAATGTCTGGGCCATCCATTCCTGATACAGTTGATGACCATTTCAAAATGGTCATGTTTGGCAGCTTGTTTTAGTTTCTATAGCATTATGGCTGGTTTATTAGTCTTAATGTCTTGCACACAGGTAATGCCTTCTTTGGTATCAGGTTCTGTCTGGTCAAGTATTGGACTTCAGAGAAACATGTTAGCCAGAGTTCATTTCTTTCCGGGCACATGAATTTCTCTAGTACTGAAACAAGTCATAAGCTGTCTTTGGGATCTTGGCAATGCCTTGTCCAAATCATAGAAGTTAATCAGTGAAAGCAGTAATTTCTGGTCAGTTTGAAGTTAGATTTTCTCTTGCCTTAGTAAGTACCTCAATAACTTCTCACGTGCCTACACACTTACAAGGCACTCTTTTTCTATCTGTGAATATCTCTATTCTGCATCACTTAACATTCTAAAGCAAGGGACCGGACGGTGTCCCAGACTGTGTCTTACACGAGTTCCAAGAAGAACTGAACCCTCACATTAAGTCACTGTTCAAACTTAGTCTTACTACAGGATATGTACCCAAAGAATGGCGTACAGCTACAGTGGTCCCACTCCACAAAGGTGGTGCCACAATGGACCCTGGAAACTATCGCCCCATAAGCCTGACTAGTCTGGTCTGTAAAGCTATGGAGCGTATTATCATGGAACTCAAAGACATTGGGAGCCTCCAGACACTGGACCCTACCCAATTTGGCTTTGCTAAGGGCAGATCTTGCCTCTTAAACCTAGGTGATTTCTTTGAAACAGTTACCAAAGCCATAGATGAGAGCAAGGTAGTCCACACAGCCTACCTGGACCTCACAAAAGCCTTCGACACAATACCCCACTCGGGTATCATAAATAAGCTTACCAGCTTAAATATCAACCCCTATATCACAAGATGAGTTGCAAACTGGCTCAGATAGAACCCACATGGTCAGAATCACAGGTGCCATGTCCGAATCCAAACCAGTTACAAGTGGTGTCCCACAGGGCTCAGTTCTGGGACCTCTCTTGTTTGGTATATACTTCTCTGCAGTTCAGGCTAACACAGGGGGATTATGGCTGACAAAGTTTGCAGATGACTGCAAACTGGGGGCCATAACCGAATCTCCAGCTGACACAAGCTTCCTCCAAAAGGGTCTCACAGAGACGGATGCTTGGTGCCAGAGCCACGGCCTCAAGCTAAATGCTAAAAAGTGCATAGTCATCCCCTTTGGGAAAAACAAGGTGCCCACAAATTACCACATAGGTGGTAATCCATTAATCTGGAAGAAGTAATTAGAGATTTGGGGACCAACATAGATAGTAATCTCTCCTTTGATAATCACATTGCCAAAGTGGTTAGAAAGACCTTCTATATAGCCCACCTTATCAAGAAAGGGTTCGCATCTAGATCAAGAGAGGTCATTGTGCCCCTCTACTCATCACTCATCAGGCCCATAATTGAATACAATGCCCCTTTTGGGATGTACCTTACCCGACACCTGCAGCAACTGGAGAGACCCCAAAAATACCTCACCAAGAGGATCATGGGCTACAAACAGATGTCCTATGCAGCTCGACTAAAACTCCAGCTCTACTCAGTTGCTTACCGCCTACTCAGAGGCGATCTATGCCTGACGTACAAAGCCATGTCAAACCCAGAATTAATCGACATGCTCCACCTCAAAAAATCCAAGTCCCTTAGAGCTACACGCTCCAGGGACCTAAACCTCAGCACAAAAATAAATAGGACATGCTGGAGGGACAGATTAATTTCCCAGAGGCTCTCCTCACTCTGGAATAGAATCCCAATTCAGGTTAGACATAGTCCCTCGCTGACCCTCTTCAAGCGAAATTTGGACGTGTGGATGGGAAATCGCAAATTCACCCCTGGGATCTCCCCAGTGTCCCTGCTAGACAGAGGCACAGTAAACCAATCTTAAAAGGGTAGCTTCTGTGAGCTACTTTACAGAGGCACAGTAGGCTAATCTAATAGGGAGGCGGAAGCCAAATACACTCTGGCTAGGCTTATAAATGCCCTAGGGCAGATAGTCTAGTAACTACCTATGAACCTATAAACAAAACATCTGAAAACCTGTCCATTTATCTGGACTAAAGCAGCACATAGGGTGCAATTACTGGCAAAAGTAGTAACAGCTCTTGGTTTTATGATGTCATAATAGGAGAGCACTGGCTCAGACATCAGCTTTTATTTAACACTGCTGGAAGCCTAGGCTTGAGTATCAGCCCTTGACTAAGACAAATCTTTCTAGAGTAAAACTGCAGTGGATGTGATACTGTAGACTGGCCTGATACAATTCTGCCCATGAAACTTTTCGTGCCTTGAGCCTGATGTATCCGAGTTCCTGCTGCCATGGGAAACCAACATCAGATTATTTTCAAACCTCTGTGCTGGTATTGACTAGTGATGAGAAATGGAAATCTGTTAGCCTATAGTCATGAACCAACAGGAGTTTAAAGATCATTTGGGACCAGAAGTGAAATGAGAGTGTAGTTTTAGAGCTACTTTTGTGATTTTTCTGCAACCATTTTAGAACATACTTTTTCTGTCATACGTAGGAGAGGCAGAAAATGTGTTATGAACTTGGGTTATCTCACATTCTGCAGGATGGTCAGTTGCATACAATGAGAGCAGTAAATCTTTGGTAGTGTTTCAAAAAAATTACTTGTACTGAGGTCTGGCAGTCTTGAGAAGCACACAAAAAGGCAATTAAGCTACTGGCTGTGGGAATGAAGAATTCCAAAGATGAGGAATTATTTTGCAAACACAGACTCTGTCATAGCCCCTAGGGAACATAGCTGAAATAGCAATAGAAATTCAGATTCAAACTTAAGCTGAGACTGAAGGGGGAGATAAATATCGCAGTGCTGCAGTGGAACAGCACAGGATGACTGTAAATGGAGAAAGCTAAATAGAAATAAGCGATCTGAGGAAAGAAAGTGAAGAGAATTACGGAAAGATGGGTCATTAGGTTCAGATGAGAACGAGTGGCAACTGTGTGAGGAAATTAGCAGAGCAATGAGAAAGCAAAACACAGCAATATGGGAAAGAAGGAAACACTACAGAAGGTAAGAAAAGGACAGAGAAGTGACTGTAAGAGAAATGTAGCAGTGTTGACAGAAAGAAAGCACCGAGGAAGAAAAGGGAAAAGAGAAGGACGCAGAATACAAGCCAAAGAGAGATGAGAAGATATGGATAATGGGAGATCGCTTTGGATGGGGAAGACTTACACAAGTACATAATTAAAGGCAGTGAGGTGAGGGCGCTGCACATAAATACCAGAAGCCTAGCAAAGATGACTGATCTGAAAGCAATAGCAGAAGGCCTGACACCATCAGGATAGCGGAGTTGTGATGGCAGCTGGAATGTGGTAATCTTGGGCTACAGGGTATTAAGGAATTATAACCTGGAGAAGGACATAAAGGATTGTTTATATATGTATGTATATATGTATATATTGAGGAAGGGCTCAAGGTGGTTGTAGTAGATGAAGAGGGGGAGAGAGACATTGGACAGGGAAAGAATCAGAAAGACAAGCAGAGCTACTGAATGAGGAAGACGACATATATATCTATATATATATAAATATATATATATATAAATATAGGGGTGCAACTACCATATATATATATGGGTGCAACTACCTGATATATATATATATATATATATATATATATATATATATAGGGTGCAGCTACCTGAGATAGATACATATATATATATATATATATATATATATATAAATATATTATATATATATATAAATATATATATATATATATATATATATATATATATATATATATATATATATATATATATATATATATATATATATATATATGCATGGGGTGCAACTACCTGATATACACACACACACACACACACACACACACACATATATATATATATATATATATATATATATATATATATATATATATGGTTCTACCTCAGTTAGACGACACGCTGGAACATCGACATGGAAATCGTGAGCCCCAGAAGATCCACAGTTCAGAAGACCGACGCGACGGGCCCCAGAAGATCAACAGTTCAGAAGACCGACCCGATGGATGAAAGCACCGACGCCGAGGATGCCGACATGGGAAAAGGCTGTGTAAGTATGCGGTAGTGACGGACGTTAGGGTGCGAGTAAGGTAAGTGTGGATATTGATGGTCTGTGGGGATAGGGGTGGGTTAAGTGAGTTAGGGTTAGGGAGCGGGTCAGGTAAGTGTGCGGTAGTGATTGTGTTTGGGTTAGGGGCGGGATAAGTGAGTTAGGGTTAGGGAGCGGGTCAGGTAAGTGTGCGGTAGTGATTGTGTTTGGGTTAGGGGCGGGATAAGTGAGTTAGGGTTAGGAAGCGGGTCAGGTAAGTGTGCGGTAGTGACGGACCTTAGGGTTAGGGTTGTAGGTAGTTGTGTATGTGAGGTTTAGTGTGGGTTTGTAGGGATTTTGGTGTGCTTATGTTGTGTATGTGGATTTTGGACGGGGAATGTCTTTTGTTTGTTGATTGTTGTGATTGTGGTGTGTGCAGTGTATGAGGTTTCGTGTTTGTGTACCGTCGGTTATTTCGTTGTCGGGCATGTGGGGTTTCGTGTTTTTGTACTGTCGGTTATGTGGTTTCGGTGATTGCGTTGTCGGTGTTTTGGGGTTTTGTTTATGTCAGGTAGAACCATATATATATATATATATATATATATATATATATATATATATATATATATATATATATATATATATATATAAATAGGGGTGCAACTGATATATATATATATATATATATATATATATATATATGTATATATATATAATTAATAATAGCATTACTTGTGGAAAGCAAATACCTCAAAGGTTTTCATTTGTACTGTATTTCTTGCCTAGGCCCTGACCACGACGTACCTAGCAGTCGGTTTTGTGCTTTATTTAAATCAGTGCACTATCCGTCGTCGGTATACTTTCGCCTCTAAATATTTTGGTTTTCGGTTTAATTATCCAGAAATGTCGTCGGTTAGCCATCCGACTACTGGGATTCCGATAAAAAGCAAAGATAAAGACAGAGACAGGCTGCCTAGGTCCAAAACTGCCGACGACGCTTCTCCTAAGCCAGTCACCAGTTCGCCGGTACTCAGTGAGGCGCTTTTGCAGTCCCTGATACCCGTTACTTCTGATTCACAGGCCTCTACTGAGACCCATTCAGAGTCCGGTATGCCGCGAGATGCTTCAACTATGGAACCCACAAATGTCTCTACCTTGGATGGGTCTGGAGCCACTGTGCAGGCATCGGCTTCTGGTGCATTCAGGCCTATGGACCTGCATATTAAACCGACGCCTCCATCTTTACTTAGGCCTAAATCTCACTCCATGCCTAAAAAAATGACGCCCAGGCCACATGCTCAGTCCTCTATGCCTAAAAAACAAATGATAAGAATGGCTGAAGATCTAATAACTCTAATCAGGGGTAGCCAACTTGCCCCTTCTAAGAGGCCTAGGAGTGAAGTTGATTATGAATCTTCTGATCAGGATTCTGTTTTTTCTGATTCTTCTGATGATCTGAATTTGTCCTTATCTACTTATGAAGATTCTGATGCAGAGGACTCCATTCCCTCTGCTTCCCCTCCTGAGGATTTTTCTTCTGGGGAAACCTTACACACTCTAAGGGAGCATTTCCACTGGGAAAGCCAAGATTTTTCTAATTCAAAAAAGAGGCTTAGGGATTTCCTTCTCCTACCTCAGCATAGGCCTTTAGCTATTCCTCCTGTACTAGACATTGTTGATTATGCTTTTTCGGAATCTAGTTTGGCCCCTGATTCCCTACCTCCTGCTCCCAGAAAACCTGACAGATACTACAGGGTCCCTGAGTCCTACAAGTTCCTTTTTAAAAATCCTATTGCAGATCCAGAGACTATTTCACAGGGGCCCAGGGGCATTAAGGCTTCTACTGCTAAAAATCCTACCCCTTCTGATAGAGACTCCAGGGTGCTGGATAAATGGGGTAAGAAGGTTTACACTTCTGCAACTTTGGTCATTAGGGCTTTAAACTGCCAGTTTCATATGTTAAATTATCAGCAATATGTTATTGGACTGCTTAAACAAAAAATGATTTTGATTCCTGACTGTGTGGAGAATAAAGAATTACAGGATTTAATGCATTCTGCTGAACAAGTTGGAAAACATGCTTTGCAATGTGGTTTTGATTCATTAGAGGCCTCTTGTAGGGCTGCTGTTACTGGGTCTGGCTCAGAAGGCATGCTTGGCTTAAGGAGCAATCTTTTCCTGATGATGTTAAAGCTAAATTGTTGGATGCTCCTTTAAATCAGGACAGCCTGTTATGCAACAAGGCTGAGGAAGTTCTTAAAAAGATGTAAAATAAAGCTAAATCCATGCAAACTGTTAAAGATATTTTTTTTACAAGTTCAGCCTCCTAGATTTAGTAGGCACTGGCCCTCTAAGAATTGGTCCTTTCCAGCCCCTTCCAGGTCTTCTCAAGCCAAACCCAGGCACAGAAAAAAACCCAGGTTTCAGTCCCAGGGGACACACAGAACTAAGCAGTGGGGGGCCTCCACTTCCAAATCTGGGAATAATAAGACTCCCCCCTATGGCAAACTGTCTCAATGACTTCCTTTTAAAATTTCCAAGCACTTATCAACTGACTGCCCCTTTGGGGGGAAAGATTGCTCTTCATGCAAAGAATTGGGACCTCATTACCCAGGACAAATGGGTTTTAAATATAGTGTCCCAGGAATACAGATTCCACTTCCACACATTGCCTACACCAAGCGGGTAGCCGGACCTACCCCCAAATCAGTGGGCAGAGGCCCAAAAACAAGTACTTTCTCTCTTAAGCATGGGGGCTATTCAACTTGTACCAGAAGAGGAAAAGGGACAAGGTTTCTACTTCAGACTTTTCCTGGTACCCAGAAAAAACAATTCATGGCGTCCTATCCTGGACCAGTCTACCCTAAACACCTTTTTGGAGATTCCAAAATTCAAGATGCTGACTCTGCACCAATTACTTCTTATGCTAGGCAAAAATGCCTGGTTGGCAACACTAGATTTAAAAGAAGCATACCTGCACATCCCAATCAGGGAATCTTGCAGAAGATACCTACACTTCAAAGCAGGCTACACGCACTATCAGTTCTCTGCACTGCCCCTTTGGCTTATCTACTGTGCCCAGGGTATTCACAAAGTGCCTAGCTCCAGTTATTGCATTTTTCAGTCAAAGAAATATTCAAATATACCCATACCTGGATGATTGTCTAATTCAGGCAGAAAGCCAGGACATACTTTTGAATAATCTGGCCTTTGTACAAAGGGTTCTAACTTGTCTGGGGTACACCATATATGAACAGAAATCACACCTGGTACCCTGTCATCAAATTATATTCCTGGGAGCAAGCTTGAATACAACTTCCCAGATGGCTTACCTCACACCAGAGAAACAAATTAATTTGACAACCTACTTGAATCAAGTGGCCACAAAAACCCTGCTATCTGCAAGACAAATACTGCAAGCCTTGGGGTTCATGGCCTCCTGCATTCTTCTAATTCCATATGAGGAAACTACAGTGGTATCTAAAAAGCCTATGGTGTCAACATTCTCAAGACCTAAAAACAATGATTCCCATCATACCTTACCTACGCCTAGAGTTCCTTTGGTGAGCAGAGGCCTGCCACCAAAACAAGGGACTACCTTTCACATCACCCCCTGCCACCCAAACCCTAACAACAGACGCATCAGACTATGCATGGGGGGCTCACCTGGCAAGGAAGTGCATTCAGGGCAAATGGAACCCAAGTCAAATGCATCTGCATATCAATCAAAAAGAAATATTAGCTGTAGAATATCACTGCAGAAAGCAAGGGCTACATAATGTGCTGTTTCACAGAATATCACTGCAGAAAGCAAGGGGTACCTAACATGCTGTTTCACAGAATATCACTGCAGAAAGCAAGAGGTACCTAACGTGCTGTTTTCATACAATATCACCGCAGAAAGCAAGGGGTACCTAACGTGCTGTTTCATACAATATCACTGCAGAAAGCAAGGGGTACCTAACGTGCTGTTTCACAGAATATCACTGCAGAAAGCAAGGGGTACCTAATGTGCTGTTTCATAGAATATCACCACAGAAAGTCAGGGGTACAATTTCTTCTACAGAATTCTTTCCAACTGAATTCCTTACAGACATTAGTCACCAAAGACAGTGTCTCATTGTTTGCTTAACATCCCAATAAGCCCAAAGATACTACATGGTGTCAGAGTGCAGAAATATAATTGCTGTCAATAACTTATGTAACGGAAAGATTTCACACTAAAAATGGTCTAAATGCAACCAATAAGAGAAACCTCAATTCAAAGAAATGTAACAGAAAATTGGAAGGCTTAGAGTCAGAAGATTAATTTATTGCTATTTGGATTAGCTGATATGCCTGAAAAGACAAAGTATACCACATTTTTGCATGGTGTTGTAGAAGAAGCCATGAAGTTTCAATCATATTCCTGAAGAAGCAAAAGACAGAACAGTATTTACAGAAAGTTGTGAATCTAAAAGAGATTGTTGTTTATTCTGCATTTGTTTTGCTAGGGAACAATTCCTACAGAGATTATAAATAATAACAATAGTAATAATAAACTTATTTGCTACCCATGCAGGCCCACTGGACAGACAGTGCCCTTTCAGGAGATGATTTGGGAGCAGTGTCTGGTTAAATAACTTGCTCAATGTCACAAGGAGAAAAAAAGAGGGCTGCGAGAATCAAACCCTGTACCACGGGAATTACAGTTTGCAGCCTTAACCTATTATGTTGCAAGTTGATGAAAAAGGGCTACTGACTGAACTTGATGAATTCCCTGATGCATTAATAAGAAACCAAATTGTTTGTGGTATAAAAAATAATGAAACAAGAGAAGGATTTTATGAAAAACAGGCAAGACCTTATCAGACGCTGTGATATGTGCACAGGAAATTAAAAAGACTGCGGTGGTGGTGCTGCGGTAGCGTTGTTGCCTCACAGTAAGACGTTGTCCTGTTCGATTCTCAGCTACAGTGTCTTCTGTGTGGAGACATGCATGAATGGGCGTACCTTTGTTGAAGGTTGTGCGTCAGGGCTGGCAACTCGACACGTAAAAATCTACTGCCAATCATTAGCGGACCGGAGTTCCGCTGTGCCAACCCCTAACCAGGAAAAACCGAAAAACACAAACAACAACAACAACAACAAGTGGACAGTTAAAAAAAAATGCCAGTCAAGTTAAAATGAGAGTAAGCCAAAATGTGAAAATTCAGCACTACATTGAAAATTTGTTGAAAATGTAGTGGATATGAAAAAGACAGTAATGTAACAATATACTGTAAAAGTAATGAGATACACTGAAAGCTCATGTAGTAGAAACTGAAGCCTCATGCAGTAGGTGTGAATCTACATATAACAAGAACTGTGCAGTGTTTAGTAAATTTTACATAATCTGTGATACAAAAAGGGCACTTTCAAGGAAATTAAAGTCATGTAATCAAATTGTTTTTCATGTTTCTGAACAGAATTATGAACCATGTGCACTACCCATTAACAGTTCTGGCAGGCACTAGTGAAGTGTAGTGGATTAATACAGTGAAGTCTGAAAATGCATTTGAAATGAAACAACAACACAATAGTGCAGGTCAGACTGTTGGCAAGTAATACTGCAAATTCCTAAGCAGTGTGCTGAATTTAAAAACATACACAGGTTGACATAATAGTTAAGGTACTTGCCTTAAAGACACATGAGATAGGGCTTGATTCTCACCTTTGAGGGGAAATTGGTTAACCTTAAAATGGACTGCAAGGGCAGTTAGCCTAATATTTACTTAAGAATACATTTGGTCTTTTGTTCAAGGCACTAAGAGGTGTGAGATACAAGTTTTTCATCAAAAGAGAAGAAAAAAAGCTTTTTATTTACATTCTGCTTACCTGTATGGTGATACTTTTTTGTAGTCTGCTTTTTGTCCATTTATCTGTTTGCATCTTTTTAGTTTGTTCTGGGACACAAGTCTCGTTAAAACCAACATCCCAGGATACCTCCTAAATAGCTGGAAACATCACCTATCAGGACCACTTGAGTCACTTTTCAACTAGCCTCAAAACAGGCTTTGTACCATGAGAATGAAGGACTACAATGGCTATCCCACATCACAAGGGTAGACCATCAACCGACCCTGGAAACTACAAACCTATTAGTCTGGCTAGCTTATTATGCAAAGCCATGGAACAAATTATCATGGAAATGATCAACAAAAACACACACAACCTTCAGGCACTGGGCCTAAATCAGTTTGGCTTTGTTAAGGGAAGGTCATGTCTACTAAACCTGGCGGACTTCTTTAAGAAGGTCAGCAAGGCAATGGATGAGGGGAAATGTTGCATACCTGAACCTGGCTAAGGCATTCAATACAATACTTCACTCAGGTATAGTTATCAAACTCATCGAACTGGATAGAACCCCTATAAAACTTGCCAGATTGCTAGCTGGCTCACAGACAGGACTCAGGATTGGTGATACCACCTCTACTAAGAAACCAGTCACCAGCAGGCTGCCTCAGGGCTCCATGCTGGGACTGCTCCTACTTGGCATCTACGTCTTGGAGGGAAAGGTTAATGTTAAGAGCATTTTACTGACCAAGTTCACCGATAACTGAAAACTGAGAGGTGATATACATTCCCCCCCATGACACAAGCATTTTACAACAGGGTCTAACACAAACAAATGACTAGTGCCAAAGTCATGGACTAAAACTCAATACCAAGAAATGAATTTTGGTGCCTTTTGGGAATACTAC
This sequence comes from Protopterus annectens, assembly GCF_019279795.1. Taxonomy (NCBI): domain Eukaryota; kingdom Metazoa; phylum Chordata; order Ceratodontiformes; family Protopteridae; genus Protopterus; species Protopterus annectens. Next base: position 85,305,571 of record NC_056749.1, read on the forward strand.
CACCCAGGCTAATTACTCCATCAATAAGACACCCCTAAGAGCTGACCTAATAGTAGGGATCTGGGAACATATGTAGAATTTAATCTGGCCCTTGACCAACATGTGGCCAAGGTAGTAAGAAAATTATTCTATGTCACCCAACTTATAAGTAAAGGCATGGCATTCAGGTCTAAGGAAGTCATGACGACACTGTATTTGATCCTTGTCAGACCCATCATTGAGTATAAAAACCCCCTCTGGCATGTACCTGACTTGACATATGCAATGGATGGAATGCCCTCTAAGGTTCCTTACTAGCAGAATCTAGGGTATATAAACTCATTCTTCTGTATGGATCACCTTAAAGCAAAATCTTTGCACTCTGTCTCCTACAGGTTACTAAGGGGCAATCTATGCCTGGCATACAAGGCATCCATGGACTTTTTGCACATTTGCAAAATAAACAGCATCAGGACCACTAGATCAAAGGATTTAAATTTTGCCTGTGATATAAATAAAGACATGTTGGCGAGACAGATATGTATCTCAGAGGATCGCCATCCATGTGAAGCAGAGTCTATCCCTAACCCTATTTAATGTAACCCTGACCAATGGCTAGGAAATCTAAAATTCACCCTGGGCCTGGCCCCCATATCTCCGATAGACATAGGCAGACAGTAATACTCAAACTAACACCCCCCTCACATAGCATCTAGAAACTTCCTAACTTACATACCCCATCCTAATAAATGCCCATGATACATAAGGGCACAACTGGGTTAGATTTCACGACTAGGCTTATAAAGGCCCTGGTGGGGTCTATGAGCCTACAGAGTGAAAATATTTGACTGAACAAACTTTTGAATTATTTTGGTTAAGTGACATTGAAAAATGAATTGTGTGCACACTGTTAGAATATTTGGGGCATTGGAGGAGCCATAGAGTCAAAAGTTGTTAAAATTCAAATATAAAAATACGAAGTGCAAGATCCTTTTTCAAATTATAGTGTTTGAAGAAATGAATTCTCCTAATATTTTGGTCATTCAGCTTGTGAGAAGCTAGGAACACTAAAATGAATTCACATTACTAAACCAAAAGGTTCACATGTATATGGACTGTCAAACATTTGCAGAGATAATAGGAGTACTATGCAAACTACAGCAACAGTATCCTTCATAACTATGCTGATTTACATTACATGTTCAGGTTTTGTGCCAGGAAAACAGAACACAGAAATAAAACATGATGATGTGGCAGAAATCAGAAACTCTGGCCAACATACATGTTCCTAAAAGTATTAGTAAATCTCAGGTCCAAACAAAACAGTAAATAAAAGTGATGGAAAACTTAGATGTCGTTAAGAAGCAATTACAGCCAAAGAGTGCCAGTAAAGACTGCTGTTTCTGTTATAAAACAACACAAGGTTTACATTTATACTTATTTACGATATTTGAATAATGTGATTAAAAGACTGCATTACCTATTACTTACAGTTGAAAATGCATTACAAACAGTGAGACAACAGTATGGTCCATACTGCTGGCAAGGATGGCCAATGGGCTGGGTGGGGAGGAATCTAGATGAAAAGGAAAACAAAGTTACTCTGAACTGAATTTGGTGGGTACCTGCACATAGTGGACCCTATTTCTTTACAAAAATTGCAAGACAAATGCAGTTTACTTACAGTGCATAAGTCAAATTAAAGTTCACTTAAGAACTTAAAACAATACTTCTGCCACTACCAGCTTCACTTCTAAAGTTTCTCAGTGAAGAACAGTTAGTCCTTGTTAAAGCAGCTGTGGCCAGGCTGCCTTGGAAACCCAAATCCAGCCACATTTAAGCTCCTGATATTCTTTGAATAAATCCACAGTTAGGGTCCTGTTACTCCTTAAATATATCCACAGTTAGGGTCCTGTTGCGCCTTGAATAAATCCACAGTTAGGGTCCTTTTACTCCTTGAATAAATCCACAGTTAGGGTCCTGTTACTCCTTGAATAAGTCCAGTTAGGTTCCAGGTATTCGTTGAATAAATCCATAGTTAGGGTCCTGTTACTCCTTGAATAAATCCACAGTTAGGCTCTGGTTATTCCTTGAATACATCCAAAGTTAGGGTCCTGTTACTCCTTAAATAAGTCCGGTTAGGTTCCAGGTATTCATTGAATAAATCCATAGTTAGGGTCCTGTTACTCCTTGAATAAATCCACAGTTAAGCTCCGGGTATTCCTTGAATAAATCCACAGTTAAGCTCCGGGTATTCCTTGAATAAATCCACAGTTAGGCTCCGGTTCCCCCTCGAATAAATCCACAGTTAAGCTCCGGGTATTCCTTGAATAAATCCACAGTTAGGCTCCGGGTATTCCTTGAATAAATCCACAGTTAGGCTTCGGGTATTCCTTGAATAAATCCACAGTTAGGCTCTGGGTATTCCTTGAATAAATCTACAGTTAGGCTCCGAGTATTCCTTGAATAAATCCACAGTTAGGCTCCGGTTACTCCTTGAATAAATCCACAGTTAGGCTCCGGTTACTCCTTGAATAAATCCACAGTTAGGCTCCAGTTACTCCTTGAATAAATCCACAGTTAGGCTCTGGGTACTCCTTGAATAAATCCACAGTTAAGCTCCGGGTATTCCTTGAATAAATCCACAGTTAAACTCTGGGTATTCCTTGAATAAATCCACAGTTAGGTTCCGGGTATTCCTTGAATAAATCCACAGTTAAGCTCCGGGTATTCCTTGAATAAATCCACAGTTAAGCTCTGGGTATTCCTTGAATAAACCCACAGTTAGGGTCCGGGTATTCCTTGAATAAATCCACAGTTAAGCTCCGGGTATTCCTTGAATAAATCCACAGTTAAGTTCTGGGTATTCCTTGAATAAATCCACAGTTAGGTTCCGGGTATGCCTTGAATAAATCCACAGTTAAGCTCAGGGTATTCCTTGAATAAATCCACAGTTAGGTTCCTGTTACTCTTCCACTGATTCTCCCTGTACCTTCCACAACTTCTAGTCTGGGCCCACCAAGAATCTCTACGCTTGTCCTCAAAATTCCTCAAGAGGCAAGCACATCTGACATTATAGGCTTTCTGTTCTCCTTTTAATAGCAGTTCTACAGGTTATTCACATTATAGTGTGATATTATAGGTTTTGTACTACCATCATGTGTTATCTAAATACAAAACCATGAAGTTTTTACCATCGTATATGATGTATCAACAGCATATCAAAACAGTTCTTATCTATTAATCATTAATATACTACAATGTCTCCCTTCTGCATACAATACATGGTTCTTCACTGAATGCTCTTGTGGTTTGTGCCAAACTTATGTTTAATAATAAATTAAACATAAAATTGCAGTGAAAAAGCCCGCCTACAAAATTTTGGGTTCATATCCTATTGCTTGTACAGAAAAACATGAAACAAAGTGACAGAAACATTGAGCTACAGAATAACAAACGAGCTGAAAATTAGGATGCAGAAAACAGTGGCGTGCCCCATGTTTCTGTATGGCATCGAAACCTGATAGGCAGTGGAGACAGAGCAGCTAACAAAACTTGAGATGATGGTGCCTGAGGTTGGTAATAGGAAGCTCTCTGTTGGACAGATGAAGAATGAGCCAAGAGATGACTAGACTGTGTGAGAGAAGACAAGACAGATGACAAGCTGGCATGAATGTTGAAGAAGATAGGAGAGTAACTGTGAAACAAGATATGTGGTGAAAGCTGACACCCTGACCACATATAGAAATGAGAAAAAGGGGTGGGGTCATGATGACGATGATGATGATCCCATTGCTTGTAGAGCCGTTGTAGGAGTGCATAGTCAGTTACTGAAGTGAACCTACGGTATGTGTTGGCACAATAATACTGCAGGACCATTACTGCCTAGTTGATAGAAAGACATTCTGGCTCTGCGGCAGATTATCTTGTCTCAGCCTTACATAACCACTGACTGAGGTGGCAGACTGGATGTTTCTCACAAACTACTTTCTGAGATAACAAAGTTACTAACCCTATTTTGGATGCATCCATGTACACAATCATAGCTTTAGAAAACCAGTTGGTCAAAATCCTCATCTGCTGCTAATGGCTACCATATCGTTTGTAAGGTTTGTTAAAGAATAGTTTAGGTTCATAGGCTATCTGCCCAAGGGCATTTATAAGCCTAGCCATAGTGTGTCAGCTTTCCCCGCCCCATTGATTAATTAACTGAGCCTCTGTCAAGAAGAGCCAATGAATTTATCCGAGAGGTGTATTTTCTGTTACCCATCCACTCGTCAAGGTTTCTCTTGAAGAGTGTTAGTGAGAGGCTCTGCCTAATCTAGTTAGGAATTTTGCTCCAAAGCATGGGGAGTCTCTATGACAGGAATCTCTCCCTCCAACATGTTCTATTTATTGTTGTGGCGTGGTTTAGCTCACTAGAGCGAGTGGCTCGCAGTGACTTGGATTTCTTTAGGCAGAGCATGTCCATCAATTCTGAGTTGGACATGGCTTTGTAAGTCAGGCAGAGATCACCTCTGAGTAAGCGATATGCCACTGAGTACAGCCGGAGATTTTCCAGTCAGGCTGCATAGGACATATGTTTGAGGCCAGTAATCCTCTTGGTGAGGTACTTTTGTGGTCTTTCCAGCTGTTGGAAGGGTCTTGTGAGGTACATCCCAAATGGGGCATTGTACTCTATGATGAGTCTGATGAGTGATGAGTAGAGGGGCACTATAACCTCTGTTTCTAGATGTGAACCCTTTAGTAATTAGATGGGCTACATAGAAGGATTTCCTAACTACTTTGGCAATATGATTGTCAAAGGAGAGATTATTATCTACCTGGGTCCCCAGATCTCTTATTACCTCTTCTGTATTAAGGAGGCTGCCACCTATGTGGTAATTCATGGGTGTTTTGTTTTTCCCCAAATGGGATGACTATGCATTTTTTGGCATTTAGCTTGAGACCATGACTTTGACACCAGGTGTCTGTCTCAGTAAGGCCCTTTTGGAGAATGTCCGTGTCAGCCAGAGAGTCAATTATGGCTCCCAGTTTGCAGTAATCGGCGAACTTGGTTAGCCATAGTCCTCCTGTGTTTGCCTGTTCTTCTGAGAAGTATATGCCGAACAGTAGGGGTTCTAGGACTGAGCCTTGTGGGACACCACTTGTGACTGGTTTAGAGTCGGGCCTGGAGCCCGCTATTCTTACCATGTGAGTTCTGTCTGTAAGCCATTTGGCAACCCAACTTGTGACGTAGGGGTTTATTTTCAGGCTGGTGAGTTTTTCTATAATTCCTGAGTGGGGAAAGGTGTCACAAGCCTTGGCGAGGCCAAGGTAGGCTGTGTGAACCACCTTCACCTCATCTATGGCCTTAGTGACCGTCTCGAAGAAGTCAACCAGGTTTAGTAGGCATTAATGTCTTTCTTAATGAGTTCCATGATGATGCACTCCACAGCTTTGCAGACCAGGCTAGTCAGGCTTATGGGGCGATAGTTACCAGGGTCAGTTGTGCCCCCTTCCTTTGAGGAGCAGAATAACCATTGTTGTGCGCCATTCTATGGGCATGTAGCCTGTGGAGAGGCTGAGGTTGAACAGTGTGTTTAGGTGGGGGGTTAGTTCGTTCTGTAGTTCATGCAAGACGCAGCCTGGGACCCCAACTGATGCTGTGCTTTTAGCTTTTGAAAGGGCTGTTTTCACCTGTGCGTCTGTGATTTCTGGGACACTACACCTTTCCGGTATTGTTGTGGGCCCTTTTGGGGGTGAGAGGGGGGTGAAGTTTGCACTGAATCTATCTGCCAGGATGTTGGCAAAATCAGTAGGTTCAGTATATTTTGTGCTATTTTGCACTAGCTCAGAGCATATCTGTGAGTTGCCACTTAGATTCTTGACATAGCTAAAGAAGGCTTTGTGGTTATCTTTTGACTCTTTGGCTATTTTCCTTTCGAAGTTAGCCTTGGATGATTTTATGAGGGACCTTAGTTTCTTACCGATACTGATCAAGGATGTCTTTCCTTCTTGGGATTTGCTTTTTTTCTGAACTAGTTTTCTCCTTCTATTGTATAGCCTGTTTATGGCAGGGGTCCACCAGACTGGTTTCCTTCTCTTAGGGGATGGCATGATCCATGCATCCTTGTAGGTGCTCATAGAGTGCATTTGTAAAGGTTCCTGCATCTTGGATACTGTTATCCTTTAGCGTGGAGGCTGTGAAACTTACCACCTCTGCCTTACGTAAGGTGAAGTCTGCTATAGAAAAGTTTTTCACTGTGGTTTCCTTGGTTGGGGGTGCTGGTGTGGTGTGGACATCCAGAGTGATTAGTTTATGGTCTGATCTAACCAGTGATGGGTTGACATCCGGTGCGGAACACCTGTCGCCCATGTTGGTGATGACCAGGTCCAATATGTTTTCACCTTTGGCAGCGGAGTTTACCAGCTGATCCAGGGCATCTGAGTTGATAAATTCCAGGAAGTGCTGGACCTGGGAGTTTGTACTGGAGTAGTTTTCCCAGTTAACAGTAGGGTAATTGAAATAGCACAATTTCAGGGTGTTCGGTAAGACCTTCATGTTTTCCAGTGTCTCCAGAAAGGTGGAGTGGTGGTCCTGGGTCAGGGAGGGTGATCTGTAGCAGGCCACAATTTGCATTGCAGATTTGTCCGATGTTAGTTGCACATGGATGATCTCAGGTGCCACTAACCTGGAGGTGTAGGTATCCTTGATGAATATGGATACACCCCCTCCTTTTGTGTTTCCGTCCATGTTCGGTGGCCGAAATGTGTGGTATGAGTTGTAGCCCAGTTGTGCTGGGGTGCTCTGTGGAGCCTTGAACCAGGTTTCAGTTACTGCAAAGATGTCAACATTCTCCATACTAAGGAGTGCTTCGAGTGCGTGCATTTTGAGATTTAAACTCCTGGCGTTGAGTAGCATAACCCTCATTTTTTTATTTGTGCTGTTTACGGATGTGGGTTTGACTTTTGACCCTTGCCTAAAAAAGGCACTATGGGGGCAGCAAGAGCCTTGGCCAGTATTCGAAAGCCTAGGAGGCACAGGTGCAAGCCATCTCTTGTGAAGCAATGAGGCTTGTCAAGCATGTCGTCCTCAGCTGACAGACACTGGATCCCCTTTGAATGACACCAGAAGCTTAGCCAATTGTTGAAATTGATCATTTTTTTCTTTATACCTCGGTATCATTCTTGGTGAGGGCAGGATGCTGCTCAGGGTCAGGGTGATACCCGCCTGGACTACATGATCAGAGAGCTCTTCCATGGTTTATGGTAGCTAAGTCTGGTCCAGGCTTTCTATAGTAACTATGCTTTCACTTGTCATTTGGTAGTGTGCAGGCCAATTCTCAACTGCTTTTATTTTTTTCAGTTTAGGGTTTAATTATCCCTCTTGCAGTCACATAGCCCAAGAATCGAGCTTCTGTCAAATAATGATTACTTATGGCAGTGTTAATGGAAAGGCTTACCTAAGAATCCAGCATGGCTTCTACTTTGGATAAATGTCACCTCTGATCCCCTGCACAGAATTCTACATTATCAAGGTCAGCAGCCGAGTAGTTAAAGTTTCAAGGTCAGCAGCCAGCACCTGGTATAAGGTTTCAGGGTCAGCAGCGAAGTAACTGGAATAAGGTTTCAAGGTCAGCAGCCAGTACCTGGTATAAGGTTTCAGGGGCAGCAGCCAAGTACCTGGCATTAGGTTTCAAGGTCAGCAGCCAAGTACCCAGCATAAGGTTTCAAGGTCAGCAGCCAGTACCTGGTATAAGGTTTCAGGGGCAGCAGCCAAGTACCTGGCATTAGGTTTCCAAGGTCAGCAGCCAGTACCTGGCATAAGGTTTCAGGGTCAGCAGCCAAGTGCTTGGCATAAGGTTTCAAGGTCAGCAGCCAAGTAGCTAAAGTTTTAAGGTCAGCAGCCAGTACCTGGCATAAGGTTTCAGGGCAGCAGCCAGTACCTGGCATAAGGATTCAGGGTCAGCAGCCAGTACCTGGCATAAGGTTTCAGGGTCAGCAGCCAAGTACCTGGCATAAGGTTTCAGGGCCAGCAGCCAGTATCTGGCATAAGGTTTTTCAAGGCCAGCAGCCAAGTACCTGGCATAAGGCTTCAAGGTCAGCAGCCAGTACCTGGCATTAGGTTTCAAAGTCAGCAGCCAGTACCTGGCATTAGGTTTCAAAGTCAGCAGCCAGTACTTGGCATAAGGTTTCAAAGTCAGCAGCCAGTACCTGGCATAAGGTTTCAAGGTCAGCAGCCAGTACCTGGTATAAGGTTTCAAAACTTTATTCATTAGTCTTTGAAAAGTGGCAAGAGTTCCATTAAATCCAAAGGGTTAAGAAAGTTTAATGAAAAAAGCCTTCGGGGTGAAGAACAATCATCTCTTTGGCTTCAAGGGGAGAGGAAGCTGCTAGTACCTCATGTATATATGTAGAGCAGTCAAAAGCATTTCTTAGCTTAGCCTCCCTCTATAAGCTCCTCCACTCCAGAAACTGGATGCAGTATATTTCGATACACCATTCAGTTTTATAAAAATCATTAAGAATCAAATAGAACCACCTGGCTTTGGGAGCAACACAATCAGACTGTTTTGTTTGCTCCGAGGCTCTGAATTAACTCTTAGTTCGAGCATTTGTCGTTTCTGCACTTAATTGATTTTCTTTAGACTCTGCTGTCCTTTAAGGTTCTAGATTCATCTCCTGCTCCCTAATACAGCTTCAGTATGATGCTGCCTTAAACTTATTCCAGCAAGCAGCGAAAACAAATATTCAGTAAAAACTCCTTTACTTCTTGCTGTTAGGCCTTAGCAATGTTTTGCAGATTTGAACAATGGGGAAAGAATTCCCTGATACTCTACTATTGGTTTCTACGTGAACTTTCATGTTACCTACAAAAGCTTCAGCTTTCATCCATAATTTTAATATAATGATGTGATACATGCCTTTTGATCATCTCTTTTTAATTTGTCTTATTTTGTAATTCACTTTATTAATTTTTCTACCTCCTCAAGGAGCCCTTGCCATCTTGCTGGGAACTCATTTCCAGCTGAAAGAACTCTGACGACTGGGGAGAGATGGGCGAAGGCTGCCAGCCTAAGCAAATAGAATTTGATATATAATTATATAATTTGTATAAATAAATGTAAAATACAGGCTTGTGTTTTTAAATGAAAGAAAACACTGTAAAATGTGAACTTCAAGATTGTTGCAACATTGCCATCTGCTGTAAGGAAAACCAAGCCAAGCATTCCAAATGTCTTTGAAAGTACAATTATCTAAAAAATGGTGCCAGAGCAGCTAGCTGAACACATTCTTCCTATTGTCTTAACTTAAGGAATAATTGTTAGAGTGTACATGTGGAAGGTGCTTTATTGCTTTGGTTTCTGCTAGAGTGTATATGTGAAATGCCTTTTACTGTTGTATTCTCCTGTGCAGGTGTTAGCTTGCTAAATAATATAAATGGAGTTTCTATTAGCCTGGGAACTCAGAACAGGCATCAAGATGATGCAATATGAATACTGGGAAAACCTAAGTGTCAAAAATGATGTAATCTGGGGAGGACCCAGAGACATGTTTGTTAGTGATGTTTTATAACCTGTCTCTCAGAGAGAGATAGGAAGCATTTTGATCTTGATATCCAACTTACCAGCAATCTGATTATGCTCACATGTAAGTTTTTAGCACTGTGATTTCTTATAGGAATAGTTAAAGCTATTAAAGATTAATTAGGTATTTTTCTTTGAAATCAGACCAGTCCCACTGTATTATTTTAAGTTTTTGTGTGATCTCTGAACTCTTAGATATCTCTGTGGTGTAGTAGTTTTGTCTTGTGTTTTAATTATTTATTATTAAATATTTTTAAAACCTTCTACCTGTGGCTGGTTTGTGTAGAGATAAGCTCTAGAGTACATTGCATATTTATATAGAGTTTATTGTAATATGCCACTCTGATAAGCCTTAGACTGTATAGTCACATTACCATTGGATAATAATATTGCAAAGTAATAATTGGACACCCTTTTAAGGGCCTTTCAGTAGCTGATATTAACTGGGTGGTGGCAGTAATTACTACCATATAGTCTGGGTAAAGGGGCACAGTTGGAGAATCTGTGTCAGCCTTTCCCAGGAGCGTCTGTGAAGTTGTATAAATATTTATCTCAAAGTATGTGTGTGTTGTGTCAGCTACTTGGCAGGGACACAAAGCACTGGTTGGACAGAGAGGGTACTGGACGTTTTAGCTTGCCCAGTTAGGCTGAGACCTGGACCCTATAGCTGTGCCAGTGGGGAGTCTTATTGGGGACCTGGTGAGCAAGGGAGCAGCCAGCCCCAGACTGACTGTGATTTCTGTGTGCATGTAAGGGAAATTGTACTTTACTGTGTGTATTAGTTATCATTTCTTCTCCCAGGAGACAGCCTCCCTGGTGTTAGTGGTGAGGATGGAGGCTCCTTGATTGCTGGGCCAGGGCACGGTTGTCACAAGAACTAACAACAACATTTTGTTTCCGGCTTTAATCTCCCCAAATCTGGAAATCTTGTTATACACACCATGCTGTATCTCTTTTGCCCTTTCCATATACTCCTAAATAACTGGTCTGGTTTGCAAAATATGTAAAGTGTGCTACCACACTTTTAAAGTGTATTTCTTCTCCTTTGCTATGTCCAGCAAGCCCCTGGGACATCTTTCATATAGTAACATAAATCAAGTAAATCCTGTTGAAGCTTCCACTGGTCTGTTACAACAGAAATGCAGCAGGGAAGTAACTGATCCTAATGCTTACCATTTTAATTCATGGCCTTCTTAAACAAAGATTTCAGATTCTGGCTATATTTTTTCTAACCCTGCTGAATGAATTGTCCTTCAACTATGATTTTTTTGAAATTTTCATTGCCAGGTTAGGGACACTTTTCTTGGCACAGTGACAAGAAGCAGAGGGTCCTGCTATTTGGTTTTGGCAATTCTTTCATTTTTACCAAGGTAACTTCTTGTCCACTTAAATGTCTGCTGATGACAGTCCTGTTTCTATTTATCCCCTTTTTGTCTCTTAACACTCTCAATCTTAAATGTCTGGAATCTTCTTGCAAGGTTCCATATCGTGCACTATGGATTTTCCCTTTCGGTTTCTGCTCTGACTTCTTCACTAAACTACCAAGTGGCGTTTAATGGCAAAGCCAGTAACAGGCTTCTGATGATTAACATTTTTTTCTATCCCCTCAAGCTAGTGACAGATTTTAATTCATTTTGACGTTTCTACACTTGCGGTTTTTCTTCATCAAAACTCTGTATTTTTTTTTCTTTTGATTTCCTTCAGGACCCTCACCTGATGGCTCCTCTACCTGCACACAATCAGACCATTAGTTCTGGAGGGAGAAAGCCATGCATTCCTGAGCTAGGAGAGAGTTCTATAGACCCATGTTTGCTGCCTGTGAAGCCCTATCTGTCATTCCATTCCCCAGTCGTGAAATTCAGGTTGTAGGGAGCATTCCAGCTTGCTGGGCCTGAGGGCTGGCTTCCCCTCTACTACAGAAGCACGTAGTCCCTTCAGAGTGACTACCTCAATTCTGCTGTACATCTCATTCTATTGGAAGTATATCCAGTTCATAAATTATCTAACCATACTCCCTCCCTCCATAATTTCCACAGAGGCTTCACCCGGGGGAGTTTTGAGCAATTATGATTATAGGTTCATACTAGGCTATCTGCCCTAGGGCATTTATAAGCCTAGCCAGAGTGTGTTTGTCTTTCGCCACCCATTTTAAATTAATTTTGCTATGATGTTAAAATCATATCTGAATGCTACAGGTTACAATATTTACTCAACAAAGTTGGAATGTCTACATCTCTTCTATTATACTCCTCGTCTCCATGAAGATGTTACTTCCACATTCCTCTTATTTGTTTTATGTCTACAGACATATAAACCCTTGATAAGAGTGACCATGTCCCCAAAATCTAACAAACATTCCATTCCTTCCCATCTGGCAACACTGTACATCTGGATATTTTATTAGTCACCATAACCAGAATTCCTCCACGTAACATAAACACCAAAAACTATGGCAAGAACTGGTAACCAAACGCATGAGGTACAACATGCACTTCAAAATATAATCCTGATGAAATACTCCACAACACAGGTCATAAAACAGTAGTTCATAAATGTAGCAGCAGACCAAAGCAACAAAAACTGCTCAGCAACTAAGCTAGTGGAAAATATACTTGTGATCGACTAAGCTGTTTCATCCCGCAAGTAACATGGACTTCTTCAGAGTTACAACCACCAGCTCCCATGTAAAATTTATACAAATTTCAAATACCAACAATGGTGTTAAGATGCATACTGAGCAGCCAAGTGCTACAGATCATGCAGAACACTCCACATTTAAGAATGAAGTCACCCACTGTTCCGCATCAAATAGTGTTGGCTCTGCTACATGCTTTTTGATTGGTTAGTATACCGTAATTACAACCAATTGGAATTGCAGTATACAAACCAATCAATTAACTGCTCCTGAGGCAAAGGGAGCCAATGACAAATTTTTCCAATTGTGCACCAGTAATAGTTTTCAAAGCACTGCAATTCCTTCAACAAGACATTGCAGGACACAGGAAGATCGCCTTTCTTAACCTAGCATGAGGAGGATATTCATGGTGTTTGTCGTTGGACTGTTCATGGAGTGGAAGAATTGGATTAATCTTTGGAAAAACAAGTGCAAAATCAGACAACAACTGAAGGACCAGACAGTGCTAAATGGGAGATGAAGTCTGTAGCATGTCAGGAACAGAGATCAGGCATCCTAAAATCAACCATATCAACAGGATGAAATTTCTTTCTGTGTGCTGCCTGACTTTGGTTGGAAGGAATAGTCCTGGTGGTGCTGTTGCTAGGCTGCTGACTTGCAGTTGCATCCTGGAAGTCTCACCTTAACTTTGGATTCATGCTTCCTGAATTTTATTGTAGACTGTGCTGTAGCTGCTTTGTTTCCTGTATTGGACAGAGATAAGTAGCTAAGAATGTCCCACTGATGTTCCAGTCACCAGGTTGAACAAGGAGAAAATTACAGTCAGCTGCCTGTCGGGTGCCAGGATCCGCCACATAACGCATGCACTCAAGTCACCCCACAACAAGTACAAATATGACTCTGTCATTGTACATGTTGGAGTGAATGACTTGAGACGTACCTCCCTGGACTAAATGAAAAGAGACATGGAAGAGCTCTCGGATCATGTGGCCCAGGCAGGTATGACCCTAGCCCTGAGTAGCCTCCTGCCTTCACCCAGAATGATACCACAGTATAAGGACAAAATGACTGACTTCAACAATTGGCTAAGCTTCTGGTGGCAAAGCTTCTGGTGTCAATCAGAGGGGATCCACTATCTGTCTGCCTGGAACAACATGATCGACAGACCACGATGCTTTGCCAGAGATGGTCTGCACCTCTTACCCCTGGGATTCAGGTTACTGGTTAAGGCTCTTGCCACCCCTATAGTGCCTTTTTTAGGCAATGTTCAAAGGACAAAACCACCACCGTAACAGGTACAAGCATGCAAAATCTGAAGGTAATGCTCCTCAAAGCTAGAAGTCTAAACCTCAAAATGAACTCTCTCGAGGCATTCCTAAAAATGAAGAACATTGATATCTGTGCAGTAACTGAGACCTGGTTCAAGGCTCCAGAGAGCACCCCTGCAATACCAGGCTACAACTCTTACCACACTTTTCAGCCACTAAAACAGGACCGAAACACTAAAGGTGGAGGAGTGTCCATATTTGCCAAGGATATTCATAACACCAGGCTTGATGCCCAACATAATGCATCTGAAATTCTCCAGGTGCAAATAACACTAGGTAAGACTGTAATTCAAATTGTAGCTTGCTACAGATCCCCCACCATGCCCCAAGATTCTCACTACACCTTTCTAAACATACTAGAAAATATTAAGATACAACCAAACACCCTAATACTGGGTGGTTTCAACTACCCTGCCATTAACTGGGAAAACTACTCATGTACCAACACCTTTGCCCAACAGTTCTTGGAATTCATAAATTCCAATACCCTGGATCAACTAATCATTAGTCCCACCAGGGGCTCCAATATCCTAGACCTGGTCATTACCAACATGGGAAATGGATGCTCCACACCTATGGTCACCCCCTCGTTGGTCAGGTCTGACCATAAGCTAATCATCCTTGACATCCACATACCCTAAACCTCTTGAATCAGAGGAAACATGGAAATTCTAGCATTGCTAGATTTTTCTTTTTGTGTTTTTAAGCAATTGGTTTTCCTGTGTGACCTTTTTACTCATCGTTTTAGTTTGTTAGTTGGGATATTTAGTGCACACCCTTAGGTTTATGGATATTAGTTAGGTATGACTACCCTGTGCTTCCAAAAGTCAAACATTCCTCTTATGCTGTGCTGATGATGTCATAAAAAGGTAGAAATATGCATGTCCACAGCTAGAGGGGTTTGGCTTTATTATCCTGAAATTGTCCATAAAAAGATTTAAAAGTAAAAAGTCATGGGCATTGAAAAATACCATTTAGCTGAAACACTTGACATCCTTAAATGGTAATTTACATATATCTCATGTTGCATCTGATTCAAGAGGTTTAAGGAATCACACAGTGGAAATTCTAGCTTTGCTAGATTTTTCTTTTTGGGTTTTTAACCATGATTGTTATATTGCAGATTTATGAAAAAAAATCACTTTGTTTGCCAAAAATACTAGTGTTTTGGTCAAAAAAGAAGTTACACCTCTGCAAGTATGCGAATAAATTTAAGATATCAGTGAGAGAATAGCTCACCTGTCCAGGAGTTTTCCAGGGATGCATGACAAGGGAGGAAATAGCATACTGATGTTCTGTAATATTGCTGAATATATGCAAACTATACATGTAATAATGTCTCTATATTTGAAAAAAATATTAATGTACAAAACTATTTGTGTTAGATGGCAAGCGTCAGTGTCAGCATTATGTGCTTTAATGTTTTGTATAAGGTGGCACCATTTGTTCACCTACAGGTGATATAACTTTTATTAAATTAAAGCACTTATGAAGATACAGGTAATAGTCATGACTGCTTTATCGAAGAGCATTCTATCTCAAAATGTCTTCACATTACCTGCTATGTTTTAATATCATTTTGACCAACACCCACTGCTTGAATACACCACTTCCAACATGACAGTATCACACTTTATTTTTTTATTAAGGTAAACATGGAAATGTCCTAATTTTTACACCTTTTTGTAAACACTCCCCAATAATTTCAGCTCAGCATATCTCATGCTATTTCACTGTCATGTTTAGCAAATAATGCCAGCTTGTAGATGCCACCTTGATGCCTTAGTTTTATGCATGTACCTTTACCACGATTTCAAAAATCAGACTTTGAAACCAGTTACAGGTATACTTGTTTCAGAAGTACAGGGAAATCTCCCATAGACACAAGAATTCTCGTACAAGATACACAGGAACTCTGCTTTCCTGATGAATATGGTCTTGTAGGAAGCAATGACTGAAACACTTATCTAGTCATCATTCAGTTAGCGTAGCTGCTGTATTAGTGGTATTATGGCCGTTGGGCAAAACCTATTTAGGTGAATTACTTGGGGTGTCCTGTTAATTTATCAAATGCTAAAATGCTATTATTTTACATTTGCTGTGCAGCTTTGGCTCTAATCATTAATTATGAAATGTTTTGATCATACATTTATGATCTCAGCATTTTAATTGGATAAAATGTCTAGCAGTTCTTTTTTTCTTAGCTTTCGACAGCCTATAGAGTCAACACTTTGAGTGTCTGTACATACCTTAAGAGTTCAGCTCAGTCAAACTATGCCTTATTTTTCTGGATTGATTATGTCTCAAAAGCAATGAGGCATGCTTTGATGTCATCATTCTTAGTTTCTGTTTTGAAGATGTGGTCTTTGGCATGACCAGTACAGTAACTATGGCAAGCCTTTGTACCTGGAGATCCACACTTCTGTCCTGAACGGCCATCATAAGCGGACCCATATTCAAGTTGGTATTCACAACACTTTCCATGAGTTGTTGTATGTTTCACAAAATATAGTGCTTCACTCACGATACAACACCCACCTCTCTCTCTCTCTCTCCCAGTTTCTTTTTGGATGGTGTAATTAACACAAGGTGTTTCTGCACTTGCAAGATGTGATGCATAAATGGAACAACAAAACACTGTAGACTCGTGTATACTGAGCATTTTATTCCCACTGAAAATGAATGCATCAATGCATTAAGGGTTCCCATATCTCAAGGGTTCTCAAGATTCTTTGACTACGACATTTTGGTGGGCCATGTGGACGTGACCAACTTAAGACCCAAAACATATGCAGAGATACATGTCAGAACTCCCCATGCATGCCAAAAGGTCCTGAGTGCAATCCTTCCTTCCTTCTCAAATAATTATGCCTAGCTACAAAGAAAAGATAGCTGGCTTCAACAATTAGCCAAATATTTGGTATATTTTAGGGTATCCAGTATGTGTCAGCACAAGACATGATGCAAGAAAATCTTACTTGCTTTCCAAAAGATAGCTTACACCTCTTCATTGAGGGTTTCCACATACTGGCTAAAGTCCTGATATCCACATACTACCTTTTGTAGGCAGAGACCAGCTAATGGACAACCCAATATAACTAACATATCAAATGCAGAACAGATTACATTAAGGTGGCTCTGCTCAGTGCCATAAATCTCAACAACAAACTGTCTGACTTGAGATTCTCCTGTCATTAGAACATATCCATATCTGTGTAATAACCAAAACTAAGCTTAAATGTTCAGAAAGCACTCCCATCCATACTTGGGTTTTGTGGGTGTTATGTATTTAGACCTAATGGCAAGTGTGGTACCATCTCCATATTTCTTAGTGGCCATATTACTTCTAAATAGATCCCCATATCTCTATATTCTTTGCCCCAATAGATGACCATACTTTAATTTTACAAATACCTTTATTATCCATTTCTCAACTATCTGTTTTACCACTCCTTGACCAATTCTTAACCCCTCCCAACTCCTCCTGACCTCTAGCAATTGACTTTTTTCAGCATCTATAAAAAATAAATCTTTTCACCACTAAACCTGCATTCACATTTTAAATCCTTCCTCTGCTTCTCATAGTTTACACAGACTAGCTCATCTCTTCTTACTTACCTCACAACATACTATGCTCATATCTACTTCTTACTTACCTCACAACATACTATGCTCATATCTACTTCTTACTTACCTCGCAACATACTATGCTCATCTCTTCTTCTTACTTACCTCGCAACATACTATGCTCATCTCTTCTTCTTACTTACCTCGCAACATACTATGCTCATCTCTTCTTCTTACTTACCTCGCAACATACTATGCTCATCTCTACTTCTTACTTACCTCGCAACATACTATGCTCATCTCTACTTCTTACTTACCTCGCAACATACTATGCTCATCTCTACTTCTTACTTACCTCGCAACATACTATGCTCATATCTACTTCTTACTTACCTCGCAACATACTATGCTCATATCTACTTCTTACTTACCTCGCAACATACTATGCTCATATCTACTTCTTACTTACCTCGCAACATACTATGCTCATATCTACTTCTTACTTACCTCGCAACATACTATGCTCATATCTACTTTTTACTTACCTCGCAACATACTATGCTCATATCTATTTCTTACTTGCCTCGCAACGTACTATGCTCATATCTACTTCTTACTTGCCTCGCAACGTACTATGCTATCTACTTCTTACTTACCTCACAACATACTATGCTCATATCTACTTCTTACTTACCTCACAACATACTATGCTCATATCTACTTCTTACTTACCTCACAACATACTATGCTCATATATACTTCTTACTTACCTCACAACATACTATGCTCATATCTACTTCTTACCTCGCAACATACTATGCTCATATCTATTTCTTACTTCACAACATACTATGCTCATATCTACTTCTTACCTCGCAACATACTATGCTCATATCTACTTCTTACTTACCTCACAACATACTATGCTCATATCTACTTCTTACTTACCTCACAACATACTATGCCCATATCTACTTCTTCTTACTTCACAGCATACTATGCTCATATCTTTTTCTTCCTCTTCTTATATAATTTCTGGTCTTCTCCCACCTGACTTCCTTTACTCAGTCTATCCACCTCCCCCTTGTTCTACCTCCCTTGCTCCTACAGATACCTCCACAAAGAACCCAAATCTACCTCATTTCATTATAGCCCCCTCCTTTCTCATCATTTCTAGTATTCAGCTCTATAAATACAGAATGTAACAAACCAATTCCTTAAGTCTTGCTCTACAAAACAGAAAGCAAATAAAATGGCTGCTCTATTATCAACATGCCCCCATGAAACTTTGGGGGGTGACATACATCCTAACCCAGGGCCCAAGCCACCATTAGACTCCACTCACCCGGTACTACCCCCATCCCTCACACACTATCCACCACCCTAAAAGACAGCCTCCTTGCACATCTATCATATGAAAATAAGAAGTATCTGTAACAACATAACTAAGCGTCAAACTCTGATAAGCCAACATTATCCCAACATCCTTATAATTACAGAAACCTGCCTAAACTTGGCCTAAGGTCATTAGCCTAATGATCTCCTATGATCATATGATCCTATAAAACAACAAAAAAAAAATCAAACATGAAGAAATTTTTCCTCAAGGTTAAAGTACACTTAGAAAGGACTGGAATCATAAGAGAGCAGGAGTCACTGCCATTTTCAAAAATGCTGTCCACCTCACCCTTTCCCTTATACATCCCCCCACACACAATTTAGTAATGCAGAAATCTTCTGCATGCCCCTCAAGCTAAGCCTTCACAAATCTTTATCACTGGTTTCTATCCCTCCCCGAAACAATATCAGCACAACTGAAGACTTCTTTTCCTGGGCCCCTTTCCCATATTCCCCAAGAGAAAATAATCTTAGGTGATTTTAAGACAGAATGGCAGTTCATTAACTCTGGTACAACTGTCAATGCCATTATTCTCCATGGCCGTACCCAAATGAATCAACTCTCCCACCCATTATACCAACAAAAGGTACAACCATTGACTGGATCCGCACCTCTTACCCTACTAATATTGTCTCCTTTAGTGCACTGTCCAATGCCCTAACTGACCACATCTGCACCTTCTTAACCAGAGCACAACATTCACCCCCAAAAATCATCAAATAAATGAAATAATCAACCTCTACAATTTTTAAGACAATACTTTTTTCTCTAACTTTGCAGCTGGAATCATCTGAAACACCTCCCTCTAGATGAGGCTGTCGGTGAGTTCAATAAAACTTTCCCAAGCATCCTAAATGATCTGGCCTCTGTCTTGAAGCAAAATGTTAAGTCAACAATGTTATTACAAGTAGCAAAGTTTGCAATAAATCCACCACAAAAATCCCACCACTGCTTAGCACTCAGACTTAACTGGCTTGAACTAATCCACTTACCATCTTACTCACAACTCGTGTCTACTCATAACCTCATCTATAAACCTAGAAATTGTCTATCTCTGTTAAGGCTAATCCAGGAACACAAACCAAATATACATGTTGCTCAACCCAAATGCTTTTCTTCCATGACACTAAATCAAGCAAGACAGCTGGTGAAATTCTATTCTCAAACTATGTTACCAAAGCATGGAACACCATACCACTCTCTCTAGAAATAGAGCATCTCAAACATTTTAAATAGAAACTAAAGTCACACCTGCAGAAACTCTGACTCTGCCCCTGCACTATGCCTGGATAAGCACCCCCCTGACAAAACCATAATTACACACTCCTATCAACCCTTCAGCTACTTCTCTATCATCTCTCTCTCTCTCTCTCACAACCCTTCTTCTCTAAACTCAGCTGCTCACCAAACTGACTACTATCCTTACTTTCTTACTCACTTCATCTTTCTTACATTCACCTGTCAGATCTTTTCCCTGCCATCTCCTCTTCCTGCACATATTCACTTCTTTCTAGTCCTTCTCCTTCCAGCTGTCCTTAGTTTGCTGCACCAGCTGCTGACTAGTAAATAATAATACAAATAGTACTACAAATACTAATAATACTAATACTAATAGTACTAATAATACTAACACAAATAATACTAATACAAATACTAATAATACAAACAGTACTAATACTAATAATACAAATAATACGAATAATACTAATACTAATAATACTACTAATAAACTAAAGCATAAAAGCATGCTGCTTTGTCTATTTATGTCTTTATGAGGATTACTCATTACTGAAGTATATAATGCTACTGGTCCACTGAACTTTAAGGCTGCATACTGAATTATGCTCATCTTCCTTTTCTCAAACCAATGATCTGTTTCTGTGTCTTATTGTCATTTCTGCAATGATTTCATTAGTATGCAGACTTTTTAACACACTACTGAATAAAATATGCACAAAACAAACCAGCCAGGCAGTTACTTTACAAAAAACATTACAAAAACTCCAATATAAAAAACAAACACAGGATAAGCACTTTCACACCTAAACAGGGTGCTTCTTCATATCCTATGAAACATCCATATAAAACCACACTTAAATACTAATGCTTTAAACCTCGTGACCGCAATACCAGTTTTAAAGGTACAGAGTAGTTGAGACCTTTTCCCCTAGTCACTTGTACAATAAGTGTCCATTTAATTTCTAAGTATTCAATGGATGTTCTTATGTCACCTCCCCTTAAACTAATTTTATCAAGTTCTAATGTCATAAACTTAAAACAATGTTCAGAGCCATGTTCGAGAGTGTGTTTGGCTAAAGCATTCTTACTATCACCTCTATGCATACTATAGAGATGTTTTTTGATTCTGTCTCTAAGACAATTGGTCTTATAAGAACATCCACTGAATGCTTGGAAATTAAATGAATGCTTATTTTACAAGTGACTAGAGGAACTGGTCTCAACGACCTTTTCCTCTGTACCTTTAAAACTGGTATAGCAGTCACAAGGTTTAAGGCATTAGTATTTAAGTGTGGTTTTATGTGGATGTTTTATAAGATCTAAGGAAGCACCCTGTTTAGTTGTGAAAGTGCTTATCCTGTGTTTGTTTTCTAAATTAAAGTTTTTCTCCTGTTTTTTGTACACAGACTGCCTGGCTGGATTGTTTTGTGCATATTTTACTCATTTTAATTTACTGGCTACTGCTCCATTTACACCACTGAATGACTTTTTCTATACGATGAATAAACTTTTACAAAAGGTTTTTATTCACTAGGCTATGTATGCACTTGCAATTTTTTACTACACTATGTATAAACTTTAGTATGCATCATTCAGAGCTGCGACTCAGCTGAAAAGGGGACTCTGCGCCCAGTTAGACTTTCCCACTCAACTGCTGCTGTGTCTTTCGGCTTTTCCCGGTTAGGGGTCACCACAGCGGAACTCCGGTCCGCTAATGATTGGCAGTAGATTTTTACGTGCCGAGTTGCCAGCTCTGATGCACAACCTTCAATGAAGGTACACCCATTCACGCAGGTCTCTACACAGAAGACGCTCTAGCTGAGAATCGAACAGGACAACGTTTTACTGTGAGGCGACAATGCTTCTGCAGCACCACCACCGCAGTAGACTTTCCCGGTCAACAAATGCAATAAATAAGTCCACTCCAGAACTCTGGCAATCCAAAAACACCAAGTCTTTCTTGAATCAGTGAGACTTCTCTTGAAACACCTGAACTAGAAACAAAATCCAATCCAAACTCAAACAATAAGCACCTTAAAGAACACTCTAAATATCTTATTCAGGCAGACAAGAAATATGACCACACCAACCTACAAATCAACAACCTAAAAACCCTAAAAGCTCTCTGGTCCAAGCTCTCTGGTCCAACATAAACCAAATGCTAACTCCAGGCCATTTCACTCAGCCTGATCCCACAATAAACAACCCTAATAATACTTAAAGCACTGCTAATGTCTTCAGCTCTCACTTCGTACAGTCCATTACATCCTTACTAACTAACCAACCAAACACCTCCTACCCACCAACATTCTACTTGTACCAGCTCCAAGCACCACACTTTTTCTCTCCAGCCCATATCTACGCCCCACCATTAAAAAGCTACTACTTAAACTAAAACCCATCAACCTTGCCCCAGACAACCTTCTCCAGAATATTTAAAGCTAGCAGCTGAAGCAATACCAAGGTTCCATTCTTATAAAACATTCAATTGTTGAATCAAATCTCCCTATCCTCTGCAAAAATACTGCATTCTACCCCTACATAAACCAGGTAACTCCCCTGAACTCACTAATGACAGACCCAATGTATACAGTCACAACTTAGACTTTGTATCTCCAAAAATAACCTTCTGTCATCTGCTCAGCATGGGTTACACCCTCACCACAGCCCTACTACTACCCTCCTAAACGTTACTCATACAATTCATACACAAACAGTCAAATAGTATCACCCTTTTTCTTGATCTTTCCAAAGCATTTGACACAGTCTCCCATCCAATAGTACTAAAAACTCACCAACCTAGGCCTCAATAGTTCCTCCTTATTCTGGTTCCAAGCAACATCTTCTGTTGACAATGAAAAAATATTTCATCTTTTTTCCCCGTTTCAACTAGCACACTCCAGTGCTCAATTCTTGGTCCCATTTTTTTCAACATCTTCATTAATGAACACTTGCAACACACTAAATTCACTTGAATAATACAATGTGCAGATAACTCCTCCTTAACATACCATTCCAATAGCCTGGACAACCTTCATAAAACCACACAGGAATCCCTCACATTAGCTGAGTCACAACTAGCTGCATCACAACTATACATCGACCCTGACAAAACTAAGCTCATCCTTTTTACCTCTAAAAACTCAACAGCCATGGAATCATCCTTTCACACAGCCTTTTCTAACAACCCTTGTACTGGGCTCATCCATCACATCAAACTACGTAGGATTTACATGGATGAAAAAATGAAATTTGACTATCATATTCAAAATGTTATTAAAAAAAACTAACAGCTTAGCAGTCTCTACAGGATCAAAACAATACCTGCCAGATCCTGCCAGAAAACACTTAGGCTCCACTCTCTTCCCTCATCTCCTCCTCTACTCTGCTCATATTTTTGCAAACCTACAAGCACCACATCAAACCAATCTAGAACAGTGCTCTCACAAAAAAATAAAATTTGCCTCGAACCATAACCATCAGACCCACCACTGCTCATCTCTCATGGATCTAAACAGGTTAGAATTACCCCAGTTTTTAACCTACACCCAACAATCTTACATAAGCTCATTTACTCACCCAGTAACTGGCCATCTCTGTTTGCACTTATCCAACCAAACTCTCCACCAAGATCTTTATGCTTCACAAATAAGTTCTTATAAGTCACCTCTAAATCTTATGACACCTCTGGAGACACACTACTCTCCAACTATTCTGCCAAACCTTGGAACTCAAGTCCTCTATGCGTCAGACTAGAACAAATCCATACATCCTTCAAGTCCCTTCTAAAATCTCACCTAGATAAATCTTGAATTTATTTCTGCTCTTCTCCAACATGTTTACTGGTCAAAACCCACGCTAGGCCTACCTCATCCTTCCTCTCCTCACGGAACGTCCTATCATTCACACAAAACTTTGTTGCTATTCTATACTCTCTTACATCTAACTACTCAAATGTCAACTTACCTCCCCAGACTCTTACTATAGCACATCTCCAGAGACACCCTGACAGACTTTTACCACTACTAATTCCTCTGCCACCTGGCTTTATGTTTTCCTGTCTCAACCTTTCTTAACATGTGAAGACATATTTTTTACTGTCTAAACCTGTCAGATTCATGAATTGCATTAAATTTCTCTTCCTTGTATAATTGTCGGAATTGATCAGATCTTTGCATTGCATTAGAAATGTTTCAGTTGTATTACTGTAACTTCTCTGACACTCTTCCCAGCCTGTCAAGACTGATCTATTAATTGTTATAACTACATTACCCTCACACCCTGTACTATTAGTTGACTGCAACCTTGTATTGTTTTTATTTCATGGCATTTATTTACTTGTAAACTCAACGTTGTCTTTTATGTATACTGTTTACTGGTGCATATCTGTACAGTTCATGTGGAGCTTTTCTCCCTAGTCCTCCTCTGAAAAGGGGTCTCACACCTAGATGGATTACCCTGGTTAACAACTACAATAAATAAATAAATACATGAATTAATTAATTAAATAAAGATCACTGGGTTAAAAATCCTGAGCTACCAGAAAAGACTGGAAAAGCTTCCTCTTTCTTCAGTTAATTATAGACTTCTGAGGGGAGATCTATACCTTGCATTCCTTGCTGGTAGCGACCCATTGGCCCTGGATCTACTTATCTCCTCAAATCAGTCTGAAAATACCAGAACCAGGGATCTAAACTTTCATCAGCAAATAAATAAAACATGGTGGCAAGATAGTTACATTATGCAGTGCTGTCCCTATCTCTGGGTAGATTCCCACAGCAAATCAAGCAGTGTGATACACTATCTCCCTTTAAACAGGAACTGGACAGTTGTATGGGTATTTGCAGTCACCTCTGGTTTGACTGGCCAAGCCTTCAATGAAAAAGGAGGTACAGCCTATGGGTGGGAATGAAAGCATAAATGGTCACACAACTCAGTTGCCTTGTTTTTGTTATGATTCCTATGAAGTGCAATGTACTGAAAATAGTGTCTCTTAAGTGCAGTTTATTTCATAGGTTCATACTAGGCTATCTGCCCTAGGGCGTTTATAAGCCTAGCCAGAGTGTGTTTGGCTTTCGCCACCCATTTTAAATTAATTTTGCTATGCCCCTTTTCGAGGTTAGTATACTGTGCCTCTGTTTAACAGTGACACAGAAGTGATACCTGGGGTAAAAATACAATCTCCCATCCACTCATCAAGATTCCTCTTGAAGAGAGTCAATGAGGGACTCTGCCTAACCTGGACTGGGATTTTATTCAAGAGTGAAGGGAGCCTCTGGGTTATGAATCTGTCCCTCCAGCATGTCCTATTTATTTCAGTGCTGAGGTTCAAGTCTCTCGAGCGCATAGTTCGATGGGATTTGGATTTTCTGAGGTGCAGCATGCCCATTAATTCCGGGTTGGACATGACTTTATACGTCAGGCACAGATTGCCTCTGAGCAGGCGGTATGCCACTGAGTAGAGCTGGAGTTTCTTTAACCGGGCAGCATATGGCATCTGTTTGAGCCCTTTGATCCCCTTGGTGAGGTACTTTTGGGGTCTTTCCAGTTGCTGCAGGTGTCTGGTAAGGTACATCCCAAAAGGGGCATTGTACTCAATTATGGGCCTGATGAGGGATGAGTAAAGAGGCACAATGACCTCCCCTGATCTAGATGTGAATCCCTTCATGATTAGGTGGGCTATATAAAATGTTTTTCTAACCACTTTGGCCACATGGTTGTCAAATGAGAGAATGCTATCAACTTGAGTCCCCAGGTCCCTAATTACTTCTTCTGTACTTAATGGATTACCACCTATGTGGTAATTTGTGGGCACTTTGTTTTTGCCAAAGGGGATGGCTATGCACTTTCTGCCGTTTAGCTTGAGGCCATGGCTCTGGCACCAGTTGTCTGTTTCTATGAGGCCCTTTTGGAGGATGCTTGTGTCGGCTGGAGAGTCGATTATGGCGCCCAATTTGCAGTCATCTGTGAACTTGGTCAGCCACAGTCCTTCCGTGTTGGCCTGTACCTCCAAAAAATATATACCGAACAAGAGATGTCCCAGGACTGAGCCTTGTGGGACGCCACTTGTAACTGGTTTGGAGTCTGACATGGCTCCAGCAATTCTAACCATGTGGGTTTTGTCCCTGAGCCAGTTTGCAACCCATCTAGTGACATAGGGGTTTATATTTAAGCTGGTGAGCTTATCTATAATGCCTGAGTGGGGTATTGTATCGAAGGCTTTTGCGAGGTCCAGGTAGGCTGTGTGGACCACCTTCCCCTCATCAATGGCCTTGGTGACTGTTTCAAAGAAATCGACCAGGTTTAAGAGGCAGGATCTGCCCTTAAAGATGAACTGGGTAGGATCCAGTGTCTGTAGGTCCCCAATATCTTTATTTATGAGGTCCATGATGATCCTTTCCATAGCTTTGCAGACCAAGCTAATCAGGCTTATGGGGCGATAGTTTCCAGGATCCTTTGAGGCACCACCTTTGTGGAGAAGGACCACTGTTGCTGTACGCCACTCTTTGGGTACATATCCTGTAGTAAGGCTGAGATTGAACAGTAGTTTTATGTTTGGGTTTAGCTCTTCTTGGAGTTCATGTAGGATGCAGCCCGGGGCACCATCTGGTCCCATTGATGCTGTGTTTTTTGCTTTGGAGAGGGCGGCTCTTACCTGAGCATCTGAGATGTCAGGGGGGCATCACTCTGCTGGGATAGATATTTTCCCTTTTGGTGGGGAGGGGGAGGGGAGTTTGTGCTGAACCTGTCAGCTAGGATGTTGGCAATGTCTGTGGGTTCGATGTATTTTTTGTCATTTTGGACTAATTCTGAGCATATCTGGGAATTCCCACCCAGGTTCCTAACATAACTAAAGAAAGCCTTGTGATTATCCTTAGTGTCCTGTGCAATTTTTGTCTCGAAGCTGGCCTTAGACGATTTTATGAGTGCCCGTAGTTTTTTGCTAATACTGATCAGAGATGCCTTCCCTTTTTGGGATTTTGCTCTATCGTGTAGTAGCTTCCTCCTTCTATTGTATAGTTCGTTTATGGCTGGGGTCCACCAGACAGGACATCTGCCTTTGGAGGATTGGATCTTGGTTTTATTTGGGATTGCATGATCCATGCATTCCTGAAGGTGTTCACAGAATGCATTTATAAAGGATTCTGCAGACTGGGCCGTATTTTCCACAGGATCGGGGGCTTTGAAGGATTCCACCTCGGTTTTGAGGAGTGTGAAATTTGCTTTAGAGAAGTTTTTCACTGTGGTTTTCTGGGCAGCGGGTGGGGTCGGGATGTGAATATCCAGCGAGATTAGTTTATGGTCTGATCTTACCAGTGAGGGATACACTTCTAGTCTGGAACATAGAGTCCCCATGTTGGTGATGATCAGGTCCAGTATGTTTTCCCCTCTTGTGGGAGTGGTAACAAGTTGTTCCATAGCATTTGAGTTTATAAATTCTAGGAACCTTTGGGCTAGGGTGTTGGAGCTAGAGTAATGCTCCCAGTCTATGTTTGGGTAGTTGAAGTCACCCAATATAATGGTGTTTGGAGAGACCTTCATATTTTCCAGTGTTCTCAGGAAGGCCGAGTGGGGTTCCTGGGTTTGGGAGGGTGGTCTGTAGCAGGCTATAAACTGGAAGGTAGTTTTACCCACTGTTAATTGCACATGGATAGTCTCTGATGCTTCGTGCTGTGCCACCAACCTGGAGGTGTGGGTATCTTTGACGAATATTGATACCCCCCCCCTTCCTTTTGTGGTTCGGTCCAAGTTTTGGGGCTGAAAAGCATGGTATGAGGTATAATTAAAGTGCAAAGGTCAAATTATATTTTTCGTTCAGTTTATATAAAACAAGCATACTTCTGTCTAACAATTTCTGGCCACTAACACTTCACTTTTAAAGTTTCTCAGTGAAGAACAGTTAGTTCTTGGTACAGCAGCTCTCTGACCAAGCTGCCTTGTAAACCCAAATCCAGCCACATTTAAGCTCCTGATATTCCTTGAATAAATATGCATTTAGGGTCTTGTTACTCCTTGAATAAATCCACAGTTAGGACACTGGTATCCATTGAATAAATCATAAGTTAGGCTCCTGGAACTCATTGAGAAGACCCACAGGACTTTCATCAACTGTCATGCTAATTTCCTCAGTTTCTTCAGGTCAGGGACAATAAAGAGTCATTGTTCTTGGCTATGAAAACCTTCTCATTGAGAGCAAATGTCACTGACACAGTGGGCTTTTGTTCATTCTTTTAACAGCAATTCTCTGGGTAATTCATGCTGTATCACACTATAACTGGCTTTTTATACTAGAATAATATGCTTTCTACACATGCCATTATCCATTTTTACCATAATACATGGTGTATAAACAGACTATCAAAATAGCATTTCTGACATATTAATACTGAGTTGCTATGCTGCTACAATATCTAAGCATTCATGGTGTAGTCAACATTGCTTTGCCTCTTATGCTGACAGATCAAATCAAATTATACTGACTCATATTGTATCTAAAACATCAAACACTAACAATCAAAATTAGGTTACATCAACCAACAAAAAAAAAAAAAAATGAGAACAGACATTCAACTCCTTTTGTCAGAGGCAACACAAACTACAACACTTGATCACATTACTGAAAGCAAGACAGATCTTGATCTGACCTACAAATTAATCAAATTGCCTGATTCATAACGCTCATGACATTCAAACACGTAAGTTAATCCAAACCCATCTTCTACTTCATGTCACAAAGTAAGTGAACATACTTCAATTACCTGTCACCTCAACTTATAGCTCAAAATTAGACCACAAAGACCACTGTTTCTTTCCTCCTGCTTTGCACACCAAAACACATTACTAAAAGCACCCCGAGAACTGCAAGTATAAAAAGCATGTTCATTTCCTGGGGATATACTATTCAAAGAGGCAATTAAATTCACCTACACAAGAAAGAAAGTAAAACAAATAACTACAAATAAAGTCATCCAAATTGAAATAAATATATAAATAATGTGGGGACTTTGCCTTGCACATCTTTGTGTACATTTAATACTAATTCCACTGTCACACAACACCAAACACAGTAAAACAACCCATTAGAAATGAACACAGTGTAAATCAAAACTATCATATATTGACAAATAATTTAGTCAATAAAACTGGGTGGCCACGGTGGTGCAGGGGTTAGCGTTGTCACCTCACAGCAAGAGGTTCTCTGGTTCGATTCTCGGCTCGGGTGCTTCTGTGCTGAGTCTGCATGTCCTCCCTGTGGTCGCGTGGGTTTCCTCCGGGTGCTCCGGTTTCCTCCCACATCCCAAAGACGTGCTGTAGGTGGATTGGACACTCTAAATTGGCCCTAGGTGTGAGTGTGTGCGTGTGTGTGCCTTCTGTGGAAGTTTGGGCGCCGGGCTGGCAACTCAACACTGTAAAACTCCACTGTCAATCATGAGCGGACAGGTGATCCGCTGTGGCAACCCCTAACAGGGAAAAAGCCGAAAGAAGAAGAATAAGAAGAATTCAGTCAATAAAACTGCTCAGCAAAATGTAATTCAATCAATAACAGTACCTGTATACAGTTGTATACAGCATGGAAAAGATAAAAAGAAAAGGAAAGCCAGGTGCTGTTGCCCAGAATAAAAAGTGGTCTAGTCTGTCAGGCAGTAAGGCCAGAACTGGTACTATAACTGCTGCAAATTCTTTTATCAGAAGAGTAAGAAAACTTGCCATAGCCCTGATTTTATCAGCCAATAAAAATAAGGTAAGCAAACAAATAAATAGATACATAGATAAATAACCAGATACAAAGTTTAGAAAATAAAGATAGCAGGATAAGAAACAAATGATATTTTGCTATTATGGAGTGATGAAGTATATTCAGCTTCCCACAGAGAGGATAGAGAGCAAAAATGTGCATGCAAAAACAAAACACAGCAATATCGCTACATCTTACTTGAACAAATGTATGTATGTAGTTATTTACTTATTTCAGTTTGTTAACTGAGACAAAGCAAAGCCATTTTCAGACTCAGCAATTGAGTTACAAAGGAAAAGAGTAAAAGAGATGCACAAAGGTAAACGAGAGTAAAAGAGCTGCACAAAGGTAAAGAAGAGAAAAAGAGATGCACACCGGTAAACGAGAGTAAAAGAGCTGCACAAAGGTAAACGAGAGTAAAACAGATGCACAAAGGTAAAAGAGATGCACTAAGGTAAACGAGAGTAAAAGAGCTGAACAGAGGTAAATGAGAGTAAAAGAGATGCACACTGGTAAACGAGAGTAAAAGAGCTGCACAAAGGTAAACATAGGTTCATAGGTTGGTACTAGGCTATCAGCCCTAGGGCCTGTACAAGCCTAGCCATAACAATTCCCTGGCTATTTCTTCCCACATTATTTACTTTCCTGGACCCCTGTCTAGCAGGGCGACTGACGTGATCCCTGTGGTGAATTTCCTTTCTCCCATCCAATCGTCAAGGTTCCTCTTGAAGAGGTCCAAAGAGGCACTCTGCTTGACATGTATGGGCAATCTATTCCCAAGTCTGGGGAGTCTCTGGGTCAGGAACCTATCCCTCCAGCATGTTTTGTTTATTGTGATGACAAGGTTTAGATCCCTGGAGCGTGTAGCTCTGAGGGATTGGGATTTCTTTAAGTGTAGCATGTCCAACAGCTCTGGGTTTGACATGGCCTTGTATGTTAAGCAGAGATCACCTCTGAGTAGACGATATGCGACAGAGTATAGCTGGAGTTTTTTAAGGCGGTCAGCATAGGGCATCTGCTTTAGGCCTGTGATTCTTTTAGTGAGGTATTTCTGAGGCTTTTCCAGTTGCTGCAGATGTCTTGAGAGGTACATACCAAATGGGGCGTTGTATTCTATAATGGGTCTAATGAGGGATGAGTACAGTGGGACAATGATCTCCTTTTTTCTGGATGAAAAGCCCTTCGTGATGAGGTGTGCCACATAGAAGGATTTCCTGACTGTTGTGGCGATGTGGTTATCGAAGGTGAGACCACTGTCCACCTGTGTCCCTAAGTCTGTTATCACACTTTCTGTGTTTAGTGTACTGCCACCTATATGGTAATTCATGGATACATGTTTTTTCCCAAAGGGGATAACAATACATTTCTTGGCATTGAGCTTGAGCCCATGGCTCTGGCACCAAGCATCTGTTTCTGTAAGGCCCTTTTGTAGAGTATCCACATCATTTGGGGATTCAATAATGGCTCCCAGTTTGCAGTCATCTGCAAACTTTGTTAGCCAGAGTCCCTTAGTGTTGACCTGTACTTCAGAGAAGTAGATGCCAAACAAGAGCGGCCCAAGGACTGAACCCTGAGGTACTCCACTTGTCACTTGTCTGGAGCTGGATTTGGAGTTGGCTACTTTTACAGTGTGGGTTCTATCAGTAAGCCATTTAGCAACCCATTGGGTGACATAGGGATTAATGCCCAACGATTAAAGCCAAACGAGAGTAAAAGAGCTGCACAAAGGTAAACGAGAGTAAAAGAGCTGCACAAAGGTAAACGAGAGTAAAAGAGCTGCACAAAGGTAAATGAGAGTAAAAGAGATGCACAGAGGTAAACGAGAGTAAAAGAGATGCACAGAGGTAAACGAGAGTAAAAGAGATGCACAGAGGTAAACGAGAGTAAAAGAGCTGCACAGAGGTAAACGAGAGTAAAAGAGCTGCACAGAGGTAAACGAGAGTAAAAGAGCTGCACAGAGGTAAACGAGAGTAAAAGAGCTGCACAAAGGTAAACGAGAGTAAAAGAGCTGCACACCGGTAAACGAGAGTAAAAGAGCTGCACAAAGGTAAACGAGAGTAAAAGAGCTGCACACTGGTAAACGAGAGTAAAAGAGCTGCACACCAGTAAGCGAGAGTAAAAGAGATGCACAAAGGTAAACAAGAGTAAAAGAGATGCACAAAGGTAAACGAGAGTAAAAGAGATGCACACTGGTAAATGAGAGTAAAAGAGATGCACAAAGGTAAATGAGAGTCAAAGAGATGCACAAAGGTAAACGAGAGTAAAAGAGATGTACAAAGGTAAACGAGAGTAAAAGAGATGCACAAAGGTAAGCGAGAGTAAAAGAGATGCACAAATGTAAATGAGATGCACAAAGGTAGACAAGAGTAAAAGAGATGCACAAAGGTAAATGAGAGTAAAAGAGATGCACAAAGGTGAACGAGAGTAAAACAGATGCACACTGGTAAAAGAGATGCACAAAGGTAAATGAGAGTAAAAGAGCTGCACAAAGGTAAAAGACAGTAAAAGAGATGCACAAAGGTAAAAGAGTAAAAGAGATGCACAAAGGTAAACGAGAGTAAAAGAGATGCACAAAGGTAAGCAAGAGTAAAAGAGATGCACAAATGTAAATGAGATGCACAAAGGTAAACAAGAGTAAAAGAGATGCAGAAAGGTAAATGAGAGTAAAAGAGATGCACAAAGGTAAATGAGAGTAAAAGAGCTGCACACTGGTAAACGAGAGTAAAAGAGATGCACAAAGGTAAACGAGAGTAAAAGAGATGCACAAAGGTAAACGAGAGTCAAAGAGATGCACAAAGGTAAACGAGAGTAAAAGAGATGCACAAAGGTAAACGAGAGTAAAAGAGATGCACAAAGGTAAACGAGAGTAAAAGAGATGCACAAATGTAAACGAGAGTAAAAGAGCTGCACAGAGGTAAACGAGAGTAAAAGAGATGCACAGAGGTAAACGAGAGTAAAAGAGATGCACAGAGGTAAACGAGAGTAAAAGAGATGCACAGAGGTAAACGAGAGTAAAAGAGCTGCACACCGGTAAACGAGAGTAAAAGAGATGCACAAAGGTAAACGAGAGTAAAAGAGCTGCACACTGGTAAACGAGAGTAAAAGAGATGCACAGGGGTAAACGAGAGTAAAAGAGCTGCACACTGGTAAACGAGAGTAAAAGAGATGCACACTGGTAAACGAGAGTAAAAGAGATGCACAAAGGTAAACGAGAGTCAAAGAGATGCACAAAGGTAAACCAGAGTAAAAGAGATGCACAAAGGTAAACGAGAGTAAAAGAGATGCACAAATGTAAATGAAAGTAAAAGAGATGCACAAAGGTAAACGAGGG
Organism: Protopterus annectens; assembly: GCF_019279795.1. NCBI lineage: Eukaryota > Metazoa > Chordata > Ceratodontiformes > Protopteridae > Protopterus > Protopterus annectens. Next base: position 85,338,354 of record NC_056749.1, read on the forward strand.
TAAAAGAGATGCACAAAGGTAAACGAGAGTAAAAGCGATGCACAAAGGTAAACGAGAGTAAAAGAGATGCACACCGGTAAACGAGAGTAAAAGAGATGTACAAATATAAACGAGAGTAAAAGAGATGCACAAAGGTAAACGAGAGTAAAAGAGATGCTCACCGGTAAACGAGAGTAAAAGAGATGCACAAAGGTAAACGAGAGTAAAAGAGATGCACAAAGGTAAAAGAGATGCACAAATGTAAACGAAAGTAAAAGAGATGCACAAAGGTAAACGAGGGTAAAAGAGATGCACAAAGGTAAACGAGAGTAAAAGCGATGCACAAAGGTAAACGAGAGTAAAAGAGATGCACACCAGTAAACGAGAGTAAAAGAGATGCACAAAGGTAAACGAGAGTAAAAGAGATGCACAAAGGTAAACGAGAGTAAAAGAGATGCTCACCAGTAAACGAGAGTAAAAGAGATGCACAAAGGTAAACGAGAGTAAAAGAGATGCACAAAGATAAACGAGAGTAAAAGAGATGCACAAAGGTAAACGAGAGTAAAAGAGATGCACAAAGGTAAGCGAGAGTAAAAGAGATGCACAAAGGTAAACAAGAGTAAAAGAGATGCATAAAGGTAAGCAAGAGTAAAAGAGATGCACAAATGTAAACGAGATGCACAAAGGTAAACAAGAGTAAAAGAGATAAACAAAGGTAAACGAGAGTAAAAGAGATGCACAAAGGTGAACGAGAGTAAAACAGATGCACACTGGTAAAAGAGATGCACAAAGGTAAATGAGAGTAAAAGAGCTGCACAAAGGTAAACGAGAGTAAAAGAGCTGCACAAAGGTAAACGAGTAAAAGAGCTGCACAAAGGTAAAAGAGAGTAAAAGAGATGCACAAAGGTAAACGAGAGTAAAAGAGATGTACAAAGGTAAACGAGAGTAAAAGAGATGCACACTGGTAAACGAGAGTAAAAGAGATGCACAAAGGTAAACGAGAGTAAAAGAGATGCACAAAGGTAAACGAGAGTAAAAGAGATGTACAAAGGTAAACAAGAGTAAAAGAGATGCACAAAGGTAAACAAGAGTAAAAGAGATGCACACTGGTAAACGAGAGTAAAAGAGATGCACAAAGGTAAACGACAGTAAAAGAGATGCATAAAGGTAAACGAGAGTAAAAGAGATGCACAAAGGTAAGCGAGAGTAAAAGAGATGCACAAATGTAAACAAGAGTAAAAGAGATGCACAAAGGTAAACGAGAGTAAAACAGCTGCACACTGATAAACAAGATTAAAAGAGATGCACAAAGGTAAATGAGAGTAAAAGAGATGCACAAAGGTAAACAAGAGTAAAAGAGATGCACACTGGTAAACAAGAGTAAAAGAGATGCACACTGGTAAACAAGAGTAAAAGAGATGCACATTGGTAAATGAGTAAAAGAGATGCACAAAGGTAAACAAGAGTAAAAGAGATGCACAAAGGTAAACAAGAGTAAAAGAGATGTACAAAGGTAAACGAGAGTAAAAGAGATGCACAAAGGTAAACGAGAGTAAAAGAGATGCACACTGGTAAACGAGAGTAAAAGAGATGTACAGAGGTAAAAGAGATGCACAAAGGTAAACGAGAGTAAAAGAGATGCACAAAGGTAAACCAGAGTAAAAGAGATGCACAAAGGTAAACAAGAGTAAAGGAGATGCACAAAGGTAAATGAGAGTAAAAGAGATGCACACTGGTAAACAAGAATAAAAGAGATGCACGCTGGTAAACAAGTGTAAAAGAGATGCACACTGGTAAACAAGAGTAAAAGAGATGCACAAAGGTAAACAAGAGTAAAAGAGATGCACAATGGTAAACAAGAGTAAAAGAGATGCACAAAGGTAAACGAGAGTAAAAGAGATGCACACTGGTAAACAAGAGTAAAAGAGATGCACAAAGGTAAACAAGAGTAAAAGAGATGTACAAAGGTAAATGAGAGTAAAAGAGATGCACACTGGTAAACAAGAGTAAAAGAGATGCACAATGGTAAACAAGAGTAAAAGAGATGCACAAAGGTAAACAAGAGTAAAAGAGATGCACAAAGGTAAACAAGAGTAAAAGAGATGCACAATGGTAAGCAAGAGTAAAAGAGATGCACAAAGGTAAACAAGAGTAAAAGAATGCACACTGGTAAACAGGAGTAAAAGAGATGTACAGAGGTAAACAAGAGTAAAAGAGATGCACACTGGTAAACAAGAGTAAAAGAGATGCACAAAGGTAAACAAGAGTGAAAGAGATGCACAAAGGTAAACAAGAGTAAGAGAGATGCACACTGGTAAACAAGAGTAAAAGAGATGTACAAAGGTAAACAAGAGTAAAAGAGATGCACAAAGGTAAACAAGAGTAAAAGAGATGTACAAAGGTAAACGAGAGTAAAAGAGATGCACAAAGGTAAACGAGAGTAAAATAGATGCACACTGGTAAACAAGAGTAAAAGAGATGCACAAAGGTAAACGAGAGTAAAAGAGATGCACGTTGGTAAACAAGTGTAAAAGAGATGCACAAAGGTAAACAAGAGTAAAAGAGATGCACAATGGTAAACAAGAGTAAAAGAGATGCACAAAGGTAAACAAGAGTAAAAGAGATGCACAAAGGTAAACAAGAGTAAAAGAGATGCACACTGGTAAACAGGAGTAAAAGAGATGCACAAAGGTAAACAGGAGTAAAAGAGATGCACAAAGGTAAACAAGAGTAAAAGAGATGCACAAAGGTAAACGAGTAAAAGAGATGCACAAAGGTAAAAGAGATGTACAAAGGTAAATGAGAGTAAAAGAGATGCACACTGGTAAACAAGAGTAAAAGAGATGCACAATGGTAAACGAGAGTAAAAGAGATGCACAAAGGTAAACAAGAGTAAAAGAGATGCACAAAGGTAAACAAGAGTAAAAGAGATGCACAAAGGTAAACAAGAGTAAAAGAGATGCACAAAGGTAAGCAAGAGTAAAAGAGATGTACAAAGGTAAACGAGAGTAAAAGAGATGCACACTGGTAAACAAGAGTAAAAGAGATGCACAAAGGTAAACAAGAGTAAAAGAGATGCACAATGGTAAATGAGAGTAAAAGAGATGTACAAAGGTAAACAGGAGTAAAAGAGATGCACAAAGGTAAACAAGAGTAAAAGAGATGCACACTGGTAAACAAGAGTAAAAGAGATGCACACTGGTAAACAAGAGTAAAAGAGATGCACACTGGTAAACAAGAGTAAAAGAGATGCACACTGGTAAACAATGTTTCTAGGTAGCTACTATGGTCTGCAAAACCTATATAAGTCTGGAAAACAAAGCCATTCATTTTAAAGTAAGGTAATTAAATCAACAAAAGTATTTCAAGAAAAGTACTAAATAATATTGTTGAAATGTGCTGTGAATTTATACAGTTAAAAAAAACATTCGGAGTAAATAACCAGATATATATCTAACATCCTTCATTAAGATAAAGGTGTGTGTGTCTGTGTGTGTGTTTGTTCAACATCTGTTTACTCTACAAAATTATGAATGTCTTGCACCTTATATTGTTTTTATACTCTGACATATGTTATTACCTGTGTCTTTGCTATAAATATACTGTTTTCCTTTTCCTCTGAAATGCTAGATTATACTCTTATATTATGTGAAATTTGGCTAGTCTGAATATATGGAGCCTTCCTTGTGATATTATACTCTGACATATAGGTCATTTCTCCTGTAGAACTGTGTCTTTACTATAATTATACTGTTTCTTTTTCATCTGATATGCTAGATTGTACTCTTATATTATGTAAATCTCATATGTCTGTATATATGGAGCTTTTCTCCCGGGGCCTCCGCTGAAAATGGGCATATACCCAGTCGGACTTTCCCGGTCAACAAATGTAAAATAAAAATAAAATAAAATAAATAAATTAGGCTGATTAAGTAGATGACAGACAGGTGTGAGAGACAGCAAATTTTTGGGGTTGGTAAATAAGCACTTTCCCTGCTATTGGGCGACCTCAGAATTAGTATACATAGTTAGCAAGTTTATCCTTTTGCACGCGCCAAGCTTGCTGCTTAGCTCATACACAGTAGCATTTCAAAGTTTGCATTGCCAATGTCATACATAGTATCTTTTCAAACTTTGCAATGTCAATGTCATACACAGTCCCCGGGATTCATGAAACTCGGCGCAAGGATGGTTTTAGCCTTACATCGAGTACCCTCATTACAGATGGTGCAGCAGCGCCATATGAATATGTATGAGGGCGCGCCGCCACACCCTCGACGTGCACAGGAAATGTGTGCGAGTGCAGGGGGTATGTACAAGTGCTCTATGGAGGCGTAAACATGTCCCGACAGTTGCACAACCTACTATGCTTACTATTAGAGCCCGCCTCTAATAGTAATTCAGTGTCTATGGATACCAAAATGTATGCTAAGCATACAAGAGTGTCCACGAGCAATGAAATAAAATCAAGGTAGTAAACACACAAGCACAAAGTGGAATATTGAGTCCCATCCCTAGAACTTTCACAACTAGATTCCCTGTGTCCCTATTATACATTTGTATTGCTGCAATATCGAAAGTGTAAGCAAAGGTCAGCGTGTTTGCACGTCGTTGCCCTCCGCCGAGCATAGCTTACACATCAAAATCATTCAAATAGAGAAAAACATGCAGAATCAACGTAAACATCAATAGTGTAGTGTTTAGCGCATCTGCCTAACAAACAGGCATTCACGGTTCAAGTCCAACAACAGCACATATAATTTTCCATGTGGAATAAATACCGTCATGCTGCAAAACTGACATAAGAGTATTGCACGAGATGTTTATCTAAATGTCATTCAAAGTGGTACTGTCATAATGAATAAGGCACTAGTAAGCAGGTGTAAGCATAAATAAGCAACAGTAAACATATATAAGTACCAATAAGCAAGGCTGAGTGTGCTTGCATGGGTGTAAGCAGTGCCCAGCATAGGAAATGTATATAAGTATGTACAGATGTATAATATATATATCTATGATGAATGAACATCATAACAATAAAGCATACAAAAGGAATGAGAAGGGAATCAACAGCAACCCCAGTAATATATAGCGCTGTCAGCATATGTCATATTAAGCTGGGCAGGAGTGAGCAAAGCACTGCTACTCACACCACAGGCAGGATATTACCAGTGGGACTAACATTGCTGATCTGCTAAGTCTACTTTACAATCAGAGGGTAGTCCCTAGTGGGACTACCCAAAAACTGATAGGATGTTTGGCCATCCGACCATTACACAAGCAAGGGCAGGTATGTTCAAGGCCTAAATGGTGGGAGAGCCTGAGAATACATGGGTTGAGACACCATATGTGTAGGGCCCCTAACACTCGGGAGAGGGCAATGTGTGGAGGTGTGTCATGGCTACGATAGCAACTGGAAATGGATGGTATGCATGTATGTTTAACTCGGGTGGGGAGAAGGAACTATGGGTATGAAATTATGGATCCAGGCGTGTCAGGGTTGGATGGGCTGGTTCTAAATTCACCGCCTCGTGGAGGTCAGCGAGCTTGTTACAAGTATATATGCATACATCTATATGTAGAAGTACATTCTCTGTAATACATTCAATCCATTTGCAAACATAAATAACATGAATGTGCCCTTACAAACCTCAACAGTAGATAGAAAAATAGGTTGTGCAATAGAGGGAAGGGGCAAAACTGCTAAAATGCAGAAGTGTGTACAATGTCCGAAGTCAGTTCTGTGCTGAAAAAATCAAATGTGAGGAGTTTCTCACAAATGGAATCATTCCTGTGATCTGCCTGCTACAGCAACACCAATTACTAAACTGGTCTAGTTGTAAAATAATTATGCAGAACTCGTACATAATTAGGGTCTCATGTGTAATGTGTGCGTTACCACATATTCATACTTATTAATTTATTGCAGTGTCATGTTAAGGGGAGTAAGGATGTAATGAAGTAGAGAGTCTAATCTTGAAATAAAGACATGTGTGTCCCATGTGGGCAACCCAAAAATTGCAAATACTGTCCTTTTGGTCGTTCATCTCACCAATGTTTGTGGACTAAAAGTTTGGTATTTCTGAGGATACGTGGAGTGAGTCAACCGATGGGATAGGTCTACAGGAGTAGGGAGTGGCGTGGACACACCATGAATCCAACCGGAGAATGGATGACTGCAGTGTTAGTGAGGCATTGGGGAGGGTGTTTGGGGAACCAGGAGTCATGGGTGTATATGCAAATGAAGCAGCACAGCAATAGTGTACTGGTTAGAGCATCCGCCTAATGAACAGACATTCCCGTTCCGAATCCCACTGCAGCACATATCATTTTCCATCGGTAATTTGTACATGAACATATTTCCCCTGTATATCCTGCAAAATAACAATTAAAAGTAAACTGGAGTGAAGTGTCAGTGTCATAATGAATAAGGCACTAGTAAGCAGGTTTAAGAATATATAAACACCAGTAAGCATGTGGAGGTGAGTTTGCGCAGGGTATGCACAGTTTTACAGACACACAAAAAAAAGAATAT
>NC_056749.1:85386161-85388661 GCF_019279795.1 Protopterus annectens
TGTGCACTGCGCTGGTCTAATTAGAATTCTCAGGTTTAGACTTCTCATGGCAGTATTTTGGACATAGCATCCTACAGAGTGCCACATTATACTGGTATTGTTTTTAAGAAGATTTTACTTAACAGCATACAGGTCATGTATACATATTATTGGTACACTACAGCATAATCTTTTTGTTATTGGTCTACATTTCTTAAGATGTTATTTTTTTATTTTTTTAACTGTTTTCATAACAGATAGGTACCTCATTAAGTTGATATTTAACATATATATATATATATTTTGATAGTTTTAAAACACTTGAACCTACAATTGTGGCAATGGCTAGTTTTTTACATAGAATTGTTTACATTGCTCTGCTCCCAGCATGATTCCACTGCCTGTTTGCTGTTAATAGCTAGTTCTCACAAGCTGATATTTAACATATCCTGTTTTACAGGTTTAAGTTGTTTTTCCTATGACATCATGTTTTAATTTAAATTTTATTGTTGGCATAGTATTTAAACAAGTTCTTGTCAGTTGTTTTCAGTTCTGATGAAGTTCCTACAGCAATAAAGGAATGAAAGCGCTAAACAGCAGTTCTGCTTCGTTCATAGGTTCATAGGTTCATAGGTTCATACTAGGCTATCTGCCCGAGGGCATTTACAAGCCTAGCCCATAGTTTTGTGGCTTACGCCACCCCTTTAGTATGGGGAACTATACCCATTATTTTGCTGTGCCTCTGTTGAGCAGTGACACTGAGGTAATCCCTGGGGTATATCTGCGATCTCCCATCCATTGGTCAAGATTTCTCTTGAACAAGGCCAGCGAGGTGCTCTGCCTCACATATACCGGGATTTTATTCCACAGCATAGGGGGTCTTTGGGTGATGAATCTATCCCTCCAGCACGTCCTATTAATAGCCGTGTCAAGGTTTAAGTCTCCCCCTTGTGGCTCTGATGGATCTAGATTTTGAGGTGAAGCATATTCATCAAATCTGGGTTTGACATGGCCTTGTATGTTAGGCAAAGGTCACCTCTGAGCAAGGTGGCGACTGAATAGAGCTGGAGTTCTTTCAGTCGGGCAGCATAGGACAGATGTTTGAGACCCTTTATCCTTTTGGTGAGGAACTTTTGTGGCCTCTCCAGCTGCTGCAAGTGTCGGGTCAGATACATTCCGAACGGGGCATTGTACTCAATCATTGGTCTGATGAGTGATGAGTATAGGGAGACTATGACCTCCCTTGATCTAGATGAGAATCCCTTCATGATAAGGTGGGCAATGTAGAAGGTCTTCCTAACTACTTTAGCTACATGGGTGTCGAATGACAGACTACTATCAACCTGGGTCCCCAGGTCCCTGATAACTTCTTCTGTGCTCAGTGGATTGCCACCTATTTGGTAGCTAGGGGTAACCTTGTTTTTCCCGAAGGGTATGACTATGCATTTTTGGCATTTAACTTTAGGCCATGGCTCTGGCACCAGTTATCCGTTTCTGTGAGACCCTTCTGAAGGATATCTGTGTCAGATGTGTTTTCTACTATGGCCCAGTTTGCAGTCATCTGCAAACTTTGTCAGCCATAACCCTCCTGTGTTTGCTTGTACTGAAAAGTAGATGCCAAACAAGAGTGGGCCCAGGACTGAGCCCTGAGGTACACCACTTGTGACAGGCTTTGAGTCTGACATGGCGCCAGCAACTCTGACCCTGTGGGTTCTGTCACTCAGCCAGTTTGCAACCCATCTTGTGATGTATGGGTTAACATTTAAGCTGATGAGTTTTTCAATGATACCCGAGTGGGGTATTGTATCGAAGGCCTTCGCCAGATCGAGGTAGGCTGTATGGACTGCTTTTCCCTCATCAATGGCTTTGGTGACTGTTTCGAAAAAGTCAACCAAGTTTAGAAGGCATGATCTGCCTTTGACAAAGCCAAACTGGGATGGATCCAAAGTCTGCAAATTCCCTATGTCTTTATTTATGAGGTCCATTATGATCCTCTCCATGGCTTTGCAGATAAGGCTTGTCAAGCTAATGGGCCGGTAATTTCCAGGGTCGGTGGAGGCACCGCCTTTGTGAAGTGGGACCACAGTTGCAGTGCGCCACTCCTGGGTACATATCCAGAGGTAAGACTATGATTAAACAGCTGTCCTAGCTGTGGGTTTAATTCCTCGTTGAGTTCGTGGAGCACACAGCCGGGGACACCATCAGGTCCCATGGATGCTGTGTTTTTGCTTTGGAGAGAGCAGTTCTCACTTGGGCGTTGGAGATGTTTGGGGGCTGCAATCGCTTGGTATAGATATCTCTCCTTTTGGGGAGGGGGAGTTTGCACTGAACCTGTCAGCCAGTATGTTGGCAATGTCTGTAGGATCAGTAATCTTCACATCATTTTGAACTAGTTCTGAGCATATCTGGGAGTTTCCTCCCAGGTTTCTAACATAGCTAAAGAAGGCCTTATGATTGTCTTTTGAGTCTTTAGCTATTTTTCTCTCAAAATTTGCTTTGGATGATTTTATGAGAGCTCTTA
>NC_056749.1:85391161-85458661 GCF_019279795.1 Protopterus annectens
TAGCATTGCTTAGCTCCGTGCAAACCCATGCACACAACTGCTTTAAAGTGCCCTAATCACTCCGTATCCAATGGCGTTGTTCTGCCCAGCAACAAAATAAATGGCCTCTGCAAGGCTCGAACCCATGACCCTGAACACCACAGCCAATGTGATTTACCACTAAGCCATGGCAGATATACAGACATCAGATGTTATCACAAACATATCATCCAGCACAGTCATACAACAGTATAGGAAATGTATTCCATCATGTAGATGTATATGTGTGTGTTTATGTCCCGATATACATACATACATATATATATATATATATATATATATATATATATATATATATATATATATATATATATATATATACATATATATATATATATATATATATATATATATATATATATATATATATATATATATATATATATATATATTGATATATCAAGAACATCCCATGTGACAACAAAGCATTACAAAGGAATGAAAAGGGAAACAGCAGCAATGCCTGTATTATGTAGTGGTGTTGTCCTATGTAATAGCAAGACTCCCTCAGACAGATATGTGTCAGTCATACACACAAACATTTGTACATTGGCCAAATACATCACTCTGTGCATTTTATTTACAATAACACAACAGTTCCTGTCCGATCATTAAGTGAGAACAGTACTCTTGCAAGGTGCTTTGTGCGACATCATCATCATGAAAAAGGTAAATGAGGTAATCGTAGAGGGACCGGTAGCGTCGTGTGTACAATGGGGTCATCTGCATCACGTGTACATGGAACCTTTAGGAGTCATGTGCATGCCAGGATCATGTGCCTGAGAGACAGGGTTGAGGACAACTGGAGTATGTTGTGATGCAAATTAAAAAGGTTACAAGTGTCCAGTGGACATGTGTGTGAAATGGACAGCTATGTATGGGGTAAATGTTGTTCTAGGAACAGATTGGCCTTTTGTTTCTGTAGGGTGAGTGTGGGATGTGGGGGAAGGAGAGTAGGTATGCTCGTAGAGGATAGGTTGGGTAGGATGACAGACAAGACAGCATACAGGGTTGGTATATGACACATGTGGGGGGATACACCTTGGACGGGGAGGTGTGTTTGGCAGTCACAAGCCCATGAGCCCTCAGATGGAAACAGTGGGACGGAGGTCCCCACCCATGGGTAGCCACCACTGCACCAAAACAGCCACAAAGGTGACTGTGCTGGGGGCTGTCTAGGAGGGGCAGGCACACCTTCTAAATGTGACACTCTGCCCTCAAGCTGGCGTATCTGGCCTCGAAACCCCTTATTGAGCCCCCTACGCACCACATCTGGAACTGTACGACAGCGGACAGGTTCCTGTCTGGACCTGCTCCCAGAGAGGACAAGCCCCATCCTCACTGGTGGTTCAACCAGAAGGTGGTGCAAAGCCAACAGAGGTGGAGGTCCAAGGCTGGGCCCCAGATGTGCTGGTGCCCAGTGCCATGGCCAGCTGAAGTGGGACAGGAGGTTCCGCTGGGACCTCCAATCCCATACAGCCTATGGTGTTGCAGTTTTAACACAGATATGGCTTAGTAATAGTCAACATCATTCAGGATTACTTATAACAGCATGCATAGATATGACCATCACCCCAACACAACAGATGGCATGTATTTGCAGAGTGAGCACAACACATGCATATATACTGCATGACATCTGTACAAAGTGTAGAAGACATGTGACTACAGCTATGAACAGTGGCCCATTATTGGCATGTCACTGTGAACCTGAGGCAGTGACCATCATACCACTGTTTCATGTGACATATGTCCAATCAGGGATGCGATGGCAGTAACTCTCATCACTATCACCATGTACTGACTGCAATCCTCACACTATGCTTCTGCAGTTCACAGATGTGTGTTCAGTGAGTAAAACAAGAAATAAATGGTTCCACACATTGACCAGTCCACAGATGGCCCTACAGATGGGGGTTCCCTCACAAACAGGGCACTGTCTTGTCAGTTTTAAAACATGCAGAATAGCCATTACCACACACAACTTGTTAAACTGGCAGTAGTCTCAATGAAGCATAGCTACACTTACATGCTGTAGTTATGTCTGGCACATCACCTTCCTGTCTTTAGGCTATTTTGCACTGTGTATGTTGTCTGAGGAATATCCAGATATCATCTGTGATGCTGTTTCCCAAACACCAGATCCAGGTTCCACTCACAGCGACTGTCATGGGCAAACACCAACATGATGTTCCTAGATATTGTACTGTATTTCCATGCGATTGGCTATGGGAACATCACCACAGCTGTTCCACATGCAATCAGCTAGAGGAGGACTGCAATAGGTGCAGAGGCCATCACCTGATCATGACCATCACTTACAAAACACAAGCTGCTGCTGAGCAGGTGTAAAAATCCACATTCACCAGGGAGTGTGTGGGAGGGACGGACAGACAGAGGCAAAGTACATCAGAGAAGGGCTTGGAGACTAAAACCTAAGCATTGTCTGTCACACACCTACCAGTACAGGGGTTCAAACCCCTGACTGACTAGCCATTACTATTACAAGTGCATGCAGTTACTCCATGTGCCACATGGCTGACATGTTGGTATGCTGTAGGAACATATATGTGTGCTGGTGAGTGACATCTGCAACAGAGATATAGTAGACATACATTAGGTGTAGCACACATGACCGTCCACATGAACGGATGTCATTGTCAACACAACCACACTCTCTAAGGGACTCAGACACATTGCCACACTTTGCCATGCTCACAAATACACTTCCTAACTACTTAGTTTGCCACACTGCAGTAATGCACAGGTACTACATGCAACACAGGGTATCAAGGACTATCAAACACAGACATGGCATGCATTGTAAAGCAATGGCCATACACAATCCTGAGGTTCTATGGGCTAGGGCATGTGAACATGTCTGACATCAGTCGGTATTCCAATGGAAGTCATACTGGGTGTGACTATGGTTGGGTGCATCATACCCTGCACCCATACACAAGGTGCCAGTACTGACATGCATGTGTGCATTGCTTCATGGGTGTGTAGTGGTTGGCTGAGCAAGATGGCTGTACAAGGCTGGGTGAGGGGTAATCCTTGGCATCACACCACCCGACAATGGTGTGCAGTGTGGTTCAGGTGTGTAGTGTCTTCAATGTCCTACACAGATGGGTATTGTATGAACTGTCCTGTCATCCCGGTTACCATTGTGTATGGCCATTGCTTTGCAATGCATGCCATGTCTGTGTTTGATAGTCCTTGACATGGACATTGCCTGGGATGTGCCAGTTCCAACAATAATGTACAGTGACATGTACAAGTCTACCTGGTTTGGCTGGCACATGTTGTGTGCACAGACTGTTATCAGATATGCCAATACTGGCCTGGTGTGGCAGGACCTGATAATAGACAGCAGGTTGACCCTGCATCTGCACTGATAGCATAATACAGGTATTCCCTGGTGTCAGTGGCATCTGTCCATACAGGGCATGTGTGTAAGGCATCATACAGCCTTTGTGGATCACATTTAATGGCGCCGCATATGTTGCAGGCATCCAGTGGGGAACATAGTGAAGGCACACTGTCCGCAATTATGCGCCTATTGTACTGCTGGACAGGGTGCCATGCCCTCTGCATCCTCCTGCAATCACACCATGCCTACTATCTGTCATCAGTGTGCAGGGTACTAGCAACACAGCAGGATATTCTAGGCAAGTGTGTTTGTGCACGACACATGGGTTCAAAATGTATTCCAGGTAATAGTAGGGTTGCATACTGTGTTCACCAGGCCTTTTGCCAGATGTAGGGGTATGGTTTGCCAATACAGTCCCTTGGCTGATTGACATCTGTACTCCTTGTGAGATGGACATTATGACATATAATACAGACACCTCATATAGGAAAACTACAAAAAACGCTCCCCAACATGTCCAGTGGTTAGACACTCACAGCCACCTCCACACAGGTTCTGACTGACACACACACACACACACACACACACACACACACACACACACACACACACCTGCCACGTCTTGGAATAGAACACCAACCTAACTAGTTATTCAGACTACAGCAATACGCAGTTACAGCACGCACTACAGAGATTACTGGGTTACAGCAGTCCCAGAGGTTTATTTCTAGGTGGGTGACATCAGCAGGATTGCCAAAGGTGAGTATGTGAATTGTAAAGAGTGTGCATACTCTAAAAAGCATAATTTCTTTCTCAGGCAAGCAGACAAACACACATAGTTGGCCTGTCTGGGATTAGAACACCTACCAAACTAGTTTATCACACTACAGCATTACACAGTTACAGCATGCGCCACGGAAATTACTGGGTTACAGCAGCCTCAGAGGTGTATTTGTAGGTGGGTGACATCAGCAGCATTGCTAAAGAAGGGCATTTCAAGTGTACTGCGAGTTGTACATGTCTGTTACCTGCATGTACCTGCTGCTTATTGTCACAAAAACACATTTACACCCGCTTACAACTGCTTAAAATTGTCTTATTCAGTCCTAATTGACAGTATCTACAAGGCTTGCAGGTCTTGAACCCTGGATCATGCACATTGAGGTCACTTGACTTACCACTAAGCCATCTGGGTTGTATACATGTTTCATGGATTTTATAATGCACATCTTACTACAGGTATTCCACAGTACTGAAAACAAATGGGACAGTCACTTTGTGTACATATGTACAGTACCCTTGAATGTACTGTACTCTGTGAAACAACAATACAAAGTCTGCATCTGTACAACTGTCATAACTAAATTATTATATATATATATATATATATATATATATATATATATATATATATATATATATATATATATATATATATATATAAATATGCACCTACGGGATGTGTACACACATATATATATATATATATATATATATATATATATATATATATACACACACATATACACAGACACAACTATAGCCATATATATATATATATATATATATATATATATATATATATATACACACACACACACACACACACACACACACACATCTGAACACCCTTCGTGACCCAGACAGGTTCCAAAGGAACTGACGTGTACACAAAACAGAGGCATCTCCTGTTTTATAACATTTAAATCTTAATCAGTTCACCAGAGAAGGGATGGTTGTTGTGTATGTGGAGTTTGGGGTGGGGAATGATGGCTAATGTAATCTACCCCAGGGATTGTGGAGTTTGGGTGGGGGAATGATGGGTATGGACTTACACCCTGGCGACCACTTCTGAGTCACTGCTTGACAGTGGCACAGGAAAATAACATACCCAGCTGTAGTCGTTCTTGACTGTGTATTCTTTAACATTCCTATGTAATACTCTGTAGACACCAGTCACCACAGATGGCTACCATGGTGTGCAGCATGTTAAAAGACATTACACATGTGTATGCCTGGCTACAGGGTAGTCACAAACACGCACACACTTGCCAGTATTGTGCATACACGTCTTGCCTATGTAAAATATGTGCCACAAAACACATACAATTACACTTACTCAGATTCCACTTCTGAGTTGGGTGACATCACAGGACTGATTACTTGCAGTGGGGAGGGGGAAAAGAGAGTTTTAGCAGTTGACAAGGATAAAAGCCAGTGCAAAAGATGGTATCTCTTTGGAATGCAGCAAAACCCGCTGTCATGACAGGATGCGGACACAAATCCACACACACACACACACACACACACACACAACCACACGCAGCCATTTGCTGACACACACACTCAGGCATTTGCTGACACACACACAAACACACTCAGGCATTTGCTGACACACACACACACACACACACACACACACACACACACACACACACACACACACACACACACACACACACACACACAGCTTTGCCAGTGGTGGGATCAGAACTCCTGCCTATCTACAGATCACTATTACAGTACTGCACAGTTACAAGATGCACCACAGAGATTACACATTCCAAGGCAGTCAGAATGCCCTTCTAAGATTGAGGGCAACAACAGGGATACTGACAGTCACGATGTACATAGCTGTAAACCTGTGTGTTTAAAGTAGGTGTCTATTACAACTTGTATGCACAAACAAGACACATCATCTGCAGGTAATACATAGGTAGGCTGAGAGGTATAGTTGTAGCTCAACACGAACCTGAACTGGAGTATGCCCATCTGTGGAATAGACAACTACTATCTCTATACACGGTTACAGTGGTCATGCTCAAACACATAGAATCACATGACTTGTTTGGATACATTGACTCCAATTACACAAGGGGCATGCTCATACACTTAGTAGCACATGGTCGTTTGGGATGCACTATGACTATAACTACACAATGTTATACTGGGCATGCTCATACACTTAGTAACAAACGGCTTGTTTGGATGCACTGACTCAAATTACACAAGGTGGCAATGGGTACGCTCATAGACTTAGTAGCACAGGGCTGTCTGGGATGCACTCTGATTCTAACCACAGAAGGCCACAGTGTGCATGCTCATACACTTACATGTACAGAACATGTTGTAATGGACTCCTATTGTAAACACACAGGTTTGCAGCTATGTGCATCTTAACTGTCAGTATATATGCACATCATACAGGTTTACTACCAGATACCTGTATGTGGCCCGTAAATGATACATCTGTGTCTGTGCTGTGTGATACACATGCATACATGTA
Source organism: Protopterus annectens (assembly GCF_019279795.1). NCBI lineage: Eukaryota > Metazoa > Chordata > Ceratodontiformes > Protopteridae > Protopterus > Protopterus annectens. The sequence goes on from NC_056749.1 coordinate 85,397,860, forward strand.
CATGAAGTACTGACATATATATATATATATATATATATATATATATATATATATATATATATATATATATATTACTATACTGAAAACTTCCGAACTGTTAAAAACAAAAACAGAATTCCAATGAATAGACGCTGAGCCAGAACTGTTATTTGCTATCTGCTAACATCCTGCCACTAGGTGGCGTGCTGTAACTTTTTAGTTGTACCACTTTAATGCACATTTAATGTTGAGATTCTCATTGAGCCCTGGTGGGGTATCTGCTTCAAGGAGGAGTTGCCATCTTAATTCCTTCAGCTCCAGTAGTGTGTTGCAATCTCCAAAAAACTGCTGGACCTGTTCTACCACTAGAAATTTAAAACAGGTGAAGCCATTGCAGCTGGTGGCATGTCTGCTTAATGCATTGTAACTGTCATTATGCCTGATGGCTGCAAGGTGTTCCTTCACCCTGTCTGAGAGCTTTCTAATTGTTTTCCCAATGTAGAAGGAAAACACTGGTTGCAGTAGGCTGCATAGACTACAAAAGTTGAGTGGCAGTCGTGCTGGGCTTTGAACTGCACCGTGATGTTGCAATGTTGAAAAGTGTAGGATGTGCCTGAGTGTATGAAAGGGCAGACTACACAATGCTTGCAAGGGCCCATACCTTTGGGGTTTTGTGGGTTAGCAGGCTCATGGGGGTCTGTGCCATTCCTGAGTATGGGGGTCTCTTTCCTTTCAAAGGTTTGTTTGCGTGTTAAGTATACGCAATCATGCATGTGTGGATGTGACAGACAATAGGTTAACTGGGACACACAGGCAGATGCTACCTACAGCATGTGTGTCACACTTTGCTGCCCTGAAAGGCATACATTGATAGCAGGTTGTGGACAGTGGCATTATACTTGGAACAGTGGCATGTGCAAGCATAAAGTGTGAGCCACATTGTGTAATGGTACTGAGGTGCAGGTGTCAAGATGACATCTCCCGGCTGTGTTAGTAGTTGTCAGTATTAGCAGGACTACTACACGAAGTATATCTCACATTGGTTATATACACAATGTCTGCTGCTGTCCATCACCTTATATGTGGCATTTGCTACCAAGCACATTACTGCCAATCGCAGTGATGTCATGGTACGAGTGGCAACTGTTAGACCAAAACAATGAGCCAATGTCCTGCTGTTATTATGAGGTTGTCCAGTGTCCGTCATTCTGGGCTGTCATGACTGAATGACAAGCCTTCGACACAGAGCACATGCATCCATGTTTCAAGTGAATGTGGATAATACCTAGGTCGCATTTACCCATATAGTCGCATTCCAATGTAAATGTCCTACACACAGAAGTAACACGCTGACACCTACAAGACAATTGCATTGGATGCTTATGCTAACCAGTGCTAGATGTGTGGCTTTTGTAATCCATTTGCTCAATGTAGAACCTACAATGGGGAATACTGACATCTGTGCAGTGAGCAACACCCTGGCTGAAGGCTCTGTAGTGCACAATTGCACTACCACCATATAACTCAAATCCAGACATGTGGTCCATAACACTGGTATGGACCATTCCAAGTGGTGGTGTCCACATATTCATAAAGGCTACTCATATGTAAAGACCACTACTCTGACACAACTCATCACAGATGAGTCATGTACAGGTGACAGTGGCAAACGCTGCATTCTAGGTTGTATCCTCATATACATCCACCACCTTGTCCCCAGACTACCAACACACATCCATATGTGGTATGACATAGTATGGTAGACCACCAGATAACCTTCGATTGGTGGACTGTACTGAGGCCTACATCAGCTGTGCAAAGTACCCATGTACAGACACAGCTGCATAATGCGTTATGCAATGCAATAATACCACTGTTTGTAACCAGCTCAGTTGTACACATACCAGGGTCCCTCGGATGTTGTCAGCATTAACACAGTCGAATGTTGCTGTACACCAGTAAACAACACCCTCATGGTTGGATATGACCTAACTGTGCCTGCCCTGGATATGTACATCCACACTCATACAACATAAATGACATTACCATAGCTTTCGTTATCCTTTCTACATACAGGTGGATACAGTCATTACACACATGCACATGGCAGATAGTATGCTAACAGTACACAAGGTTTGATATCTATGTTAACAGAGGTAATATTCCATCTCTACTGGTCACCCATGACACCTGTCATATCATACAACAACCCATGTGGCATGTAGGTCATTAGACATGTTCACCTAATGCAATGCCTACAAACATACCCAAATAACAGGATCATAGGACCTACACAAGGCCTGTATTGACAGACTCGGGGAAATCCAGCTCTGCTCTGTATGTTCCTGAGTAGTCACAGGTGATATGTTCATGACATGTACAGCCATGTGTGCCCACAACTACTACATATACCCCATGTCAACAACTGCAAGCCATGCATGCTGTGTGCTGTCTGGACATTAGCCTTAGTACCACAATAACCAGTACGTGCTAGAATGAGATGTTTACAAGCCACAGACCTCGCACATGCTTGAATGAGTGTACTGCCTAGCTCCAACAGAGCACATTGCTGGCACTCTTCCAGTAAACATGAGGTGTGTAGACACTAAAATCACAACGAACAGCTAAAAACGCACAAGAACGCCCTTGCAATCCTGGCGTTTTCATCCCAATGTTAAGACTTCATCAGATGACCAGTGTTAAAGTGAATTAATCATTAATACTTAAATTCATTACTGCTAAACCAATGAAATTGTACAAAAAGCTTTGAAATAACCAATGACATTTCCGCAAATGAAATGACAAAGTCATTAAAACCAATTTTCCAAACAGCAAAAATATGCGTCTGGTGACTCCAGTTGATGTGTTTTGTCTTGCCGGGGCATGTTGGTGAGTGGCCCTCCTACGAACTGCACTGGGCACATGCCTGTGTGGGACATCACCAGTCAGTTGACTGGGATCATGGTGTGCAGGCACACCTTCCATAGTCTCCAGACTTCCCTGTTCCATGCTACCACCCACCAACTGTCCTTCCTCTATGGCCAGTGGTGATGGGGTATGTGTAGGCAGGGGAACTGTGTGCAAGGATGAGGGGGATACAGGTGGAATGGAAGCCAATGGCACAGATTCAGCCCCTGACAACCCTGCCTGTGCCACAATCATAATTTCATCATCACTGCTAGAGTCTGTGGGGACACTAATATCAGGTGGACCGCATGAGGGCAACGCACCTACATCAACACCTGTGAGGGGAAGACAAGAACTGTACATTACACGTTATAGCGCACAGACACATGCTATGGCACCCAACGGCATGCAACATGCAGGTGATATGGCAGATGGCATTCAGCTTAGACAATTAAAATGGTAGTTATCATACATCCCTGAGTTGCACACAACAGCACGCATATGTTATAGCAGACGGCATGCACCTTACACAATTATAGTGGTGGTTAGCATACATACCTGTATTGCACCATTTGTGTTAGTAGCTTATGCCCCATACCTGCAACACAATGCATGCACTATGCACTACTGCACTGCACTGCCATGGTGTGTGCAACATACACCACATGTTAACAGACCACTGCTGACCTTTGTACATCTGCCACTGATGCTTTGGATTGACCACTGCCCCTATGTGTGAGGACATGAGCAGAAGTGTATGTCGACTGAATAGTATGTTTGCCTGAGCCCTAGCTTGCATATCTCCCCAAAGCAGTGCATGTGTGTTCAACATTATTCCGCCTACCACTGAACTGAATCTACAGACATTGTACATGTGGCTGTACACACATTTGACATGGCTGTCCCTACTTTGCAATGGTGCCACAGACCAGCACATGTTTACAGTGCACCAGCCTGATGTGTGGCGTATGACCTTGACAATCACATGTAGTATGACATGTCTTCTGCTGACGTGTTGAATGACATGCATACATAGGTTCATAGGTGCATACATAGGTTCATAGGTTTATACTAGGCTATCTGCCTTAAGGTATTTATAAGCCTAGCCCAAATTTTTGTGGCTTACGCCACCCCTTATATGAAAAAATACTGTGCCCATTAGTTTGTTGTGCCTCTGTCCAGCAGTGACACAGAGATGATTCCCGGGGTAAACCTATGATCTCCCATCCACAGGTCAAGATTTCTCTTGAACAGAGCCAGCCAGGTGCTCTGCCTCACATGGACCGGAATTTTATTCCACAGCATAGGGAGTCTCTGAGTGATAAATCTATCCCTCCAGCACATCCTATTTATATCCATGCTAAGGTTTAAGTCGCTTGCTCTAGTGGTTTTGGTGGATTTGGATTTTTTGAGGTGGAGCATGTCCATTAATTCCAGGTTGGACATGGCCTTGTATGTCAGGCACATGTCACCTCTGAGCAGACGGTATGCGACTGAATAGAGCTGGAGTTTCTTCAATCTGGCAGCATATGACAGATTTTGGAGTCCCTTTATCCTTTTGGTGAGGAACTTTTGGGGTCTCTCCAATTGCTGCAGATGTCGAGTGAGATACATCCCGAATGGGGCATTGTACTCGATCATTGGTCTGATAAGTGAAGAGTACAGGGGAACAATGACCTCACTAAATCTGGATGTGAATCCCTTCATGATCAGGTGGGTAATGTAGAAGGTCTTTCTAACCACTTTAGCAATGTGAGTGTCAAAAGAAAGGCCACTGTCAACCTGGGTCCCCAGGTCCCTGATAACCTCTTCTGTGCTTAGTGGATTGCCACCTATATGGTAGCTTGGGGTTACCTTGTTTTTCCCGAAGGGCATGACTATTCATTTTTTGGCGTTTAACTTCAGGCCATGGCTCTGGCACCAGCTATCTGTTTCCGTGAGTCCCTTCTGAAGGATATCCGTGTCCGATGCACTTTCCACTATGGCGCCCAGTTTGCAGTCGCCTGCAAACCTTGTCAGCCAAAGTCCTCCCATGTTGGCCTGTACTTCTGAGAAGTAGATGCCGAACAATAGGGGGCCAAGGACCGAGCCCTGTGGGACACAACTTGTGACCGGCTTGGAGTCTGACATAGCGCCAGCAACTCTAACCCTGTGGGTTCTGTCCTTAAGCCAGTTTGCAACCCATCTTGTGACATATGGGTTTACATTTAAGCTGGTAAGTTTTTCTACAATACCAGAGTGGGGTATTGTGTCGAAAGCCTTTGCAAGGTCAAGGTAGGCTGTATGGACTGCCTTTCCCTCATCAATGGCCTTGGTGACTGTTTCGAAGAAGTCGACCAAGTTCAAAAGGCATGATCTTCCCTTGACGAAGCCAAACTGGGTCGGGTCCAATGTCTCAAGTCCCCTATATCTTTGTTTATGAGCTCCATTATGATCCTCTCCATAGCTTTGCAGACTAGACTTGTTAAGCTTATGGGCGGTAATTACCAGGGTCCGAGAGACACCGCCTTTGTGGAGTGGGACCACAGTTGCCGTACGCCACTCCTTGGGCACGTATCCTGTGGTAAGGCTGAGATTAAACAGCTGCCTTATGTGCGGGTTTAATTCCTCATTTAGCTCGTGTAGCACACAGCCGGGGACACCATCCGTCCCATTGATGCTGTGTTTTAGCTTTAGAGAGAGCAGCTTTCACCTGCGCATTTGAGATGTCTGGGAGGCTACACTCCGCTGGGATAGTTCTCTCTCCTTTAGGGGGGGAGAGTAGGGTGAAGTTTGCACTGAACCTGTCTGCCAGTATGTTGGCAATGTCTGTGGGTTCAGTGATTTTGTATCATTTTGGACTAATTCTGAGCATATCTGGGAGTTTCCACCCAGGTTCCTAACATAGCTGAAAAAGGCCTTATGATTGTCCTTTGAATCCATAGCAATTTTTCTCTCAAAATTGGCCTTAGTTGATTTTATGAGTGCTCGTATTTTTTTACTAATAATGATCACGGTGACTTCCTTTATGGATTTTGTTCTATCATGTAATAGCTTTCTCCTCTTATTGTAAAGTTTGTTAATGGCTGGGGTCCACCAGACTGGATGTTTGCCCTTTGTGGAAAGAGTCTTGGTTTTATTTGGGATTGCCTGATCCATGCAGTCCTGGAGGTGTTCATAGAAGGCATTTGTAAGGGCTTCTGCAGCTTGGGTTGTGGTTTCCACTGGCTCAGGGGCTTTGAAGGATACCACACCAGTCTTGAGTAGTGTGAAGTTTGCTTTAGAGAAGTTCTTCACTGTGGTCTTTTTTGTTTGGGGTGGGGGCGGGATGTGGATTTCCAGTGAGATTAGTTTATGATCAGATCTCACCAATGAGGGATATACTTCTGGTGTGGAGCATTTTGTCCCCATGTTTGTGATAATGAGATCTAGTATATTTTCTCCTCTCTTGGGAACAGTGACTAGCTGTTCCATGGCATTTGAATTTATGAACTCCAGGAACCGTTGGGCTAGAAAGTTAGGGCTTGAGTAATGTTCCCAGTCTATATTCAGGTAGTTGAAGTCACCCAATATGATGGTGTTTGGAGATACATTTATACCCTCCAGTGTGTTCAGGAAGGCTGTGTGGGGTTCCCGAGTTTGAGAGGGTGGCCTGTAGCATGTTACAATTTGTAGAGCAGTTTTGCCTATGGTTAGTTGCACCTGGATGGTTTCCGAAGCTTTGTGCATTGCCACCAACCTGGAGGTGTGGGTATCCTTTATGAATATGGATACACCCCCTCCTTTTGTGGTGTGGTCCGGGTTTTGGGGCGGAACATGATATGAGGTAAAACCTAATAGTGCCAGGGTGCTCTCAGGAGCCTTGAACCAGGTTTCAGTTACAGCACAGACATCGATGTTCTCCATACTGAGAAGGGCCTCAAGTGCGTGCATTTTGAGATTTAGACTTCTGGCATTGAGCAGCATTACCCTCAGTTTCCTCCCATTTTTGTTTTCTAGGGTGGTAGGTTTAGAAGTTGAGCCTTGCCTAAAAAAGGCACTATGGGGGTGGCAAGAGCCTTAGCCAATATCCGGAATCCCAGGGGTGACAGGTGCAAGCCGTCCCTTGCGAAGCAGCGTGGCTTGTCAAGCATGTCATCCCAGGCAGACAGACACTGGATCCCTTTGAATGACACCAGACATTAAGCCAATTGTTAAAGCTGATCATCTTGTCTCTATATTGTGGCATCATTCTTGGTGAAGGAAGGATACTGCTCAGGGTCAGGGTCATACCTGCCTGGGCTACATAATCAGAGAGCTTCTCTATGTCTCTTTTCATGTAGTCCAGGGAGGTACGTCTCAGGTCGTTCACACCAGCATGGACAATGACTGTGTCATATTTGTACTTGCCGTGGAGTGACCCGAGTACTTGTGTTATGTGGCGGATTCTAGCGCCCGATAGGCAGCTTACTGTGACCCTCTCCTTGTTCAGCCTGGTGAGTGGGACGTCAGTGTGTCTGATTATGGAGTCACCTATGACAAGTATGTTTGGTGTTGTATTTGGCCTTAAGGGCTGTGACTGCTTTGCACACTGCTTTTGTGGTTTATGTGTTGCTTGTGGGGTGTCTTGAGGTAGCAGTTGTTTGGGTGTCTGCTTTGGAGGCCTCTGCTGTTTAGGTAAATTTTACTCAGAGACTTGAGTATGTCTTTGTGCTATGTGTTTGATTCAGTGGTGTGGTAGCATTATGTGAGGCTGGTTTTGTGGTGTGTGTAGTTGCCTTCTCCTCCTGTCTGGTCTTGCCAGTCCTGAGTTGAGAGAGCTCAGCCTCCAGTTTGGCTAAATAGCTGCATCTCTCGCAAGTATTTGTGTTATGTGGGAGGAGGAGAGGGTTGTCTGTGTACATGAGGCAGTTATAACATTGCCTCAAGATTCCCAGATTCACCAGCTGGACCGGAGAGGAGATTGACAACTGACCTTTGGACATGCTAGAATAATATTGGGTAACACAATGGTGTCCTTTCCAATCTACAGTAACGGTAATGGTGTCCCAATGCAGGGACATGTTATACTAACATGGGGCTTCAGCTGACGCAATGTTGTCTATCTGCCCTACAAATATGCAGTGACATACTGCACATTGAGCCGATATGCATAGTCATTGCAGAGCATCATGTTTCTTCACTATTGCTATACAGTGTGAGTTACTGACAGTTCATAGCCATGACTGTGTTCACATACAATACATATCTAATGTGGAATGTGACCCAAGTCACTGAGGTGTATACACACTAAACCCTAATGTGAAATGTGTGATACAGGTCACATAAGGGTATATAGATGACACCTCTGCACATCTGCAACCGTATTACTGATGCCTGGCAACTATGCCCACGCATGGCTGACTTAGCAGTACTCTATGTCCCATATGCCATCTGTGTATCTCACACCCAAGGAGCAGGCATGACAGTGATGTCTGACACCAGCAAGGTGAATGTACTGTATCTGTGGCCTGATGTGGTTGTGTGTGTATGTTGTGTAACACATGTATTTATTTGGATACTGTATAGGTGAATGCTTTCATGTCATGACACACTCAAGATGTTCAAGACATGTTATGTGGTGGTTTCATGTTATACCTACACAAGATGTGCACAGGCCTGTATGATGTTCAGTGTTTCACATCTGCAATATCACCATTACACAAAGGCCATAGTTGTAGTGTGTCGAGCCAATGTACAACAGGGTGTACACACATGTACATCACTTCTACTGTGTGTGTTGCTTCATGTCTCTAGCCATCTTCCATGGCCAAGTGTACACATGTTCTGTCCAATGGTTGTGATGGCCATCTATTTCACATGTCAGTGCTATCCCATATGACATACACCCATAGATGTCATATGCTCCACTGAGGACAGGGTTATGCAGACAAAGAATGGTATGTATGGGGTGTGAGATATCATGTTTTGCAGGATAGTTGAGCAGTGTTGCAGTCAGCCCACTACACATCATGGACATGTCAGATAGCACATGACATTGTGTGACATTCATAGCAAGGGTATAATCCACAAGGGTGTATCCTGTGGGCTGGTCATACTCCAGCTCCAACACATTTCGAGTGTGTGTGCACATATGCTCTCTTTACAGTACTGTTTGTATTCCCAACATGTGTAATGCTGACATGTAGTACCTGTCCTTACAGTGAAACACACCTCCACCATTGTATTCACAGTTGTCCACAGATCTGGCAATGACAGTTTGGAAGGTTTAGTGTAGGTGTTTCATATAGTCTTTAATTGTTTCACATGGGTAACCACTGTGATGCATTGCAGGTCTGACCAGTGTCTATTAACAGGACCACCATACATTATGTGTATGTGTGTTATGGCAGATAGTATGCAATTAATATGTTCTGTGCATTATCAAGCCTGGTAAATAATAACAATCTCACCTGACACAGGCTGCTGTCACTGCAAAATGCCAGAGGTATCTAAACAGGAGTGCCACAGCAGTAAGATCATTATCCACACCTGTGTGATAGCTACAGGGTGCAATGTCCATGTTAGCACATAAGCCAGTACAATAAACTTATACTATGGAGTATGCACATCTGTGCATACACAGTAGCAGACTATAGTATGTGGCATTTGTGCATACATGCCTTGCATATGATGTTACATTACATATTGTACAGTAACTATGTAAAATATAGTTGTGTTATATGTGCAGTACTGACTTACCAGGCAACTCCTGGCTCGGTGGTTGAGAGACACCCACCTCCACAATACCAGCTAAAGCTTGTGGATGGAGGTCTGCAGGTGTCCCCAGGTTGGCCAGCAGCTCCTCGGTACATGTGAGTGGGGGCTGGGTGAGTGCCCCCCCCCCCAAACTGTTGCACCTTGTTCCCTGGCGATTGCATTAGCACACTGTTTTGCCCATCTTATGAGGTTGGTACAGTGTCAGTGCACCTGCTGATAGGTACGATTGTGACCACCAACATCATTTACCCTCCTGCGGAGTTCCTCCCACAGGGCATCCTGCTGCTGTGCTTCCTGTAGCACAAGGCTGAAGACTGTTGAATGGTTGTTGAGGAGGTATGGGATGAGGACCTCATCCTCCAAGCGGGTGTATGCTGGCAGCCTGCAACGCAGCATACCTGGAAGACATAATGAAGGAGACAGGTCACAGTAACTCACAGAGAAGTACAGCTAAACATACCTGTGTATCACATTTATTAAGATTACAAATAAGTCTTTGCAAATCTACATGACACTAACACCACTAATATGTTTAAGTCACACACATTTGACATTTACTGGTGATGTGATGTTATCACCATATATGTGTATGTCATGTGATGACATTGCTCATACTCCATGTGGATGTTGTCTTGATGTGGGTATGTCTGTTTTCCTGTACTGGTGTCTTTACCTATCAGCACATGCCTGGATGTGTTCACATTAATGCAATCGACCTTAATGCAGTGTATATGTCACATATATAGTCATACATAGCCATTAGGGACATGACCTGTGACCCTACAGACTTGGTCACAGAATGTTTTACATGCATGTGTTTTGTCATATACATCTACATGGCACTGTACAGCTGTGTAGCATCCTAACACGTATTACCTGTACTGCACATGTGAAACACATGGGACAATAGCTAGCCTGATGGTATTTGCAGGGCTGGATATCAACTATAGCATGTATGGTCATAGTGAACTTGTAGGCTATATGGCCTGGGCCATTTATGAGCCTAGGCAGACAGGTTACCTAGCTGTAGGCAACAGACAGGTAAATTTCAGTGGCCAGTTCAAGCAGTGTCACAGAACTGATCCACAGGGTTACTGATATATTTGGCATGCGGTCATCACACAGTGTCAGAGAGAGGGGTGATGTGCAGCTTTGCTGGACAGGGATGCATAGTATGGCAAGAGTATGTTAAGTGTATGGGACAGAGATCTGTCAGGCATGTTGTGATCCTTGTACTAGAAAGGTTGATGTCCATGACGTATGTGTTTATTTGGGATCAGGATGTGTTAAGTGTAGCATGTCCAACATCTCTGGGTTGGACATGGCTTTATTCAGGGTAAGCTGCATGTTACATAGTGGAGCTAGAGATTGGGAAGGGCAGTGTAGGCCATCTACACATAGACAATAACCCTTAAAGGAAATATGTGATGCATTATGGGTCACATGAGTGTTGAGTATGGCTGAACAATTATCGTTATATTCATGGATGGCACCCTGTCATGATTAGAGGTGCCACAATCGACTACCTGACTGATGTGGCGAAGTAACTATCAAAGGAAAGACTACTGTCCAGCTGCATCCCATACACACACAGTTGCCATTGCGTTGACCACTGTCTAGGTGGTAGTTCATGGGTAAAGTGTTTTTAACACAGGGGATAACAATGCAATACTTGGCTGTCAGATTATGGCCATACGTCACACCACACATCTGACACACAAAGGCCCTTCTGTATGTTGAATGCAGCACACACTGAGTCTTCTTTTGCTACTAGTTCATAGTCATTTGCAAACATCAATAGGCAGATGCCTTCTGTTAGTCTGTGTGGTATAGATAACAAAGAGGGGGAGCACCAGGAATGAACCCTGTATTACTGTGGCTGGCACTGGTTTGATGTGCATGTATTAGACAGACACCTTCTGTAGTGTTGGTTCTGCCAGCAGTCCAGTTGCCAACCACTCCTGTGTCATAGGAATATACACCTAGTTTACTGAGTGTAGCTGGAACACAGTATGGGTGATGATGTCCTAAGACCTAGCAAGGTCATGATATCCTGTGTGAATCAACCTTACTGTCATCTACATCTGTACTGAGTACATCAAATACATTGATCATGGTTCATGGCCTTACAGACCAGACTCAGTAGGATAGCAGTGCACTATTTCCCATTATCAATGGTGTCGCCCCCTTTGTGGGGTGTGATAACTGTTGCTGTGACCATTCAGTGTGTACACAGCCTGACATGGAGCTATGATTGATCATAATGTGTATGTGGAGAGCTGATTGTTCTTACATTTGTGTAGGATACACCCTAGGATGACAGGTCCCATGAAAGCTGTATGTATGGCTTTAGAGAGTGCAGCTTGTACCTGCATAGTTGTTATTACAGGGGCTCTGTAGTGTACATGGATATATAACTAAGTGTACCTGTTGGGGTGGGGGGCTGGTTTAAGTTCTCCAAGACCCTATCTGGTTGAACAGGTGCTATTTCTGTAGGTGCAGTACTTCCCATGTCATATTGCTGTGCAGCACGACAGGTCTTGTCATTGCCATTATGATTAATGACACAGGTATAGAATGCTCTGTGGTTGGCCTCATAATATGTGGCTGATTAGTTTCACAGTAGCTTTGTGTGGTTTTATATGGTGTATCTGCATCTTACTGAGGCTGACCAGGAATCACCTACACTCATGTGTGTTCACTCTTGCAACAGTTACTACCTTCTGTGGTACAGTTTAAAGCATGGTACAACCAGTTTGCCTTCTTGTTTGCATTTGGTTGAATCTTGGTTCTGTTTCAATGGCACAATCACTGCACGTATGTGACTGTTTAAGGTTCATTTGTATAGGATTCAGCATTTGAACATGCATTGTCCATGACAGTCACCACTTTGCTCTTAGGAAGCATAACATTGGCTTTGGAGACTGACTATGTGTAGCATACTGTTAGCCATGTTTATGTGATTACTGTGACCCAGGTCATGGGGGTGATGGAATCCAACATGCATTGAGTGCAGGTGTTTATACATGAAGAGTCTTCCCAGTTTATAATGGCATAGTTGAGAGTAGCCATTATTATGGCTTTCTGTCTCAAACCTAATCTTCCCCATTATAGCACATTATGACAGTTGGGAAATCCACGGCATGGTGGGTGATCTGCCACAAGGTGCAATTTGAATTCCACTTTGGCACAAAGGTAGTTGCTCAGCATAATGCATCTGAAGTTATGCAAGTGCAACTAGCATGGGGGTGTACATATCCTTCTGGAATATGGACACACCTGCGGCCCGTGTGTTCCAATAAAGGATAATGGGCAAGAGGTGAGGTATTTGTTATAACATGGTCATGCAGGTGTGCTCTCTGGAGCACTGAAACATGTCTCAGCCGCTGCACAGATATGTCCTCCATGTTAGGGATTGGCATGTGTGTGTCCATACAGTGTTTCTGACATGTATCATTGTGTAGCGAGACCCGGAGTTTATTGCTTGGCTGCCCCTGTAACAGTAGTGGATGCTCACTTGAACCGTGCATGATGAAGGCACTATAGGGGAAGCATGAGCCCTAGGCAGTATCCAGATTCCCAGGGGTGACAGGTGCAGGCCCTGTCTGTCAAAGCATCATGGCCTGTCAACCATGTTATCCCAGGCGGACAGATACTGGATACCCTTTGACTTGCACCACTATATTAGACAATTGTGGAATACAATCCTTTTGTCCCTGTACTACAGTATCATTCTGGCCAATGGCAGAATGCTACCCAGGCCTTGGGACATACCTGCATGGGATACAAGACCTGATGGTTCCTACATGTGTTTCCATGCAGTCCTGGCTACTGCACCACAGGTCCTGCACAGCAACATGGAATATGCCATCATCATGTGTATAGTTCAAAAGGTGGTCTGAGTGTATGTGGCTAATCATGGCAGACAGACAACTGACAGTATGTATGCCTCATATAGGCTGGTGTGTAACATAGTGCTAGAGTTTGCATTCACAAATGAGTATTGTTGGGCATGTTTCCAGCCACGTGTTCTGAGGTGTGGCACAATTATGCAAACTATGTTTGTGTATTTCGTTGTCTGTCTCTTCTTGCTTGGGAGGTCACTTGTTTGGCCAGATACTTAGAAGCATCTGTGAATGTGTGTGATTTCTGGTAGTGTGTGTGGGTGTCCCTACTGTGTTCTGGTAAGGGTATGTGATGGTTGTGATGAGGAGATGCATGTGTTAACCTACACCTCACGACTGTCCAGTCCAGTTATGGCTGTAGACTGGACTGCCTTCCAGCTTACCCCTGTAGCTGCATCCCAAACAATGTGTGGGGCGTGGTGTTAGGTGGGATTGGCAGTGTACATGGCATACAGATTACATTCCCCCAGGATGGCTACATACACAAAGCTGACATTAGGAAACACCAGTAGCTGACTAGTGGACATGCCTGTATGAGCATTCAGTACTACAAGTACCAAGTACTGTATTTAGTTTACATATTGCCTATGAAGATGTTTTAGACAGCGATGCTCACATGTAAATATTTGTGTTATGGACATGACAACACTGGCTATTACGGAAACATTGTAGCTACCTTTAGCAGCAATCCTCCTCTGAGGAGCACATCACATCCTGATAGCTGATTACAGATGATGCAAGTGTCTACATGTCTGCTCCTTCTCTGGGTATATACTCACATATTCACCAGGACCATGAGCTCTGCTGGGCACAGACACCCACTCCCCAAACAGAGTCATGAATCAATGGACTCTGATGCCATTATCAACATGATCAGGATATAATCAGATAGTGTAAGCCATCACCTATGAAGCAGCTATTACACATGGGCAGGAGTCTCCTACATCTTACACTCCTACTACAGATATTACACTGGAGTTAAAGATGATATGCAACCTGTTTCATTACCAGTGCTGTGCACTACCTTACATACAGTATGTGCAAATGGCTGTTAGGTTGGCAATATGAGGTTAGGCTACACAAACCTGGTAGTTCAACCAGTGTGTCTCTACTCTCAATAACCACTCTATGTAGGTGTGCACATAGCCATTTGGCCCAGTCCTGTAACAAGGGTCACTACACATTTGCATACCATGTACACATACACAGCTGTTATTGCTTGCAAACAATACTAGAGAGATGGATATTACATATGTTATGTGCATGGATAGTTACCTAGCTCTTTCAATTATCTTTTCTATCATGTTGCTAAACTGTCAGATGAATACAAGCGATATGTATCCTGTTATTGAGTATTGTAATTGCCAATAGACATAACTACTGTTTGCATAACATAACAAATGCTATGTAGAATGGAATACAGATTTGCCTAAAATACTGTACATTACACAGTTATTGGCACAATATCCCACAAAGCAAACCATATTTGCACAGTAAGCCCACCTCTGACATGTTCATCTTACTTATACACCCCTACATATGTCGACTGTTACAATATATCGACATATACATACTTGTTGGACTAATCCTGACACCAACAGTGGCTGGAAGTGAATTGGTGAGTTCCAAGCCCATATCATCCCTTGTGGTACATGCGGAGTGTACCATGTGACCTACAGCAGTACACACATAGAATACTACAAGCATTACTACTGCTCAACAATACATCGCTACAAGACAGCTATTTCCACTATATGCACTGATTACACTGTAATTCTTACAGAACAGGTACTACATACACAGACATACATGTTATACATACCTTCTTAGTAATTGGAGGTGTTATTGACTAGTATAATACTCATTTTCAGTTTGTCTTTCAGTGTCTTGTACTGTCCTACAGGTAGATACAGAAGGTTTGAATGTGTGACAAGGCAACCTTTTATAGTTACAGATCAGTAACATGTGCTATCCCGATAACCAATTGGTGTTCCTAAGTAGCTAATTGCATGCACATCAGCTGCGCTGCTACTGCCTTAGCCAATACCATGGCTACAGTGGAGTATAACTGAGTACTCCACCTGGACGTTGTCCCTTTGCCTTACTTGGGAGGAATACAGCCTGGAAGTGTTGTTTGAAATCTATTGCAACAGCTGTATGGAGACGAACAGTAATATACTGTGTGTAATGCCTAGAGGATTTGGTCTAAATGCGAGTACTGCTGTTATATTTCTGAACATTGCTACTTGTGCAGGGTTTGTCTGTACCTAATACTTCTGCATATGTTTTAGTCTGGCCAGGATGTTTGACCAGCTCAAGGCTGCATAGCTATGCATATAATGTTACGGGGTTTACAGTGTGCTTACCAGACATATTTAGTTTGGTGTTAAAGTGTATCACACTGTGCTGATAATCAGTACTCAGTAACATTTCCTGGTGTACGAACCTTTCAACCCTCTGAAACGGGATTAGTTCATACAAACCCTGTAACATCAGCAGCTGTTCAATTGTATAACAGCAACTATTTCACATAGGACCATGTTAGGGTGTCTGTGTCCAGGTATGTTAAGGTTTCAGCAGATGTTGTACAGTAGTTGAATAATCGGTTATGGTATGACAGTATGTATTGATGGAATTATTTTGGTTGTGGGGTAGATGGTGGGTGTACATAGCACAATGAGGTGTGTAGGAACCCCTTTTATACAACTTCGATATGTGTGTGGGTGTTCTTTCCCTATGTGAACACCTATCCCTTAGTGGACTAATACTATGGTAATTGCAGGCAGATTCATTATGGCACTGTTAAATGCTTCCTGTATAGCATGCAGGTACTGTTAGTCCTTGAATCCTTTTGGCAATACATCGGATTGTAATAAAGTCTTCCGAATGAAAGCTGTCTGTGTATTTCTGCCATGGATATTTGCAGTCATTGCAGTTGTGTTGGTGACTGTGTCCATAGTACATATTTGTAATAGTGTATTGGCATATACTATTCATATGTTATGTTCATATTGTTTGGGGGGGGGGGCGGAATGTGTGATTGCTATGGTCCATGTTATACTCAGATATGAACACTTCGGATGCTGTCTATACACATGTATGTGTGTGTGTATATATATATATATATATATATATATATATATATATATATATAGATATATATGTGTGTGTGTGTGTGTGTGTGTGTGTATATATATATATATATATATATATATATATATATATGTATATGTGTGTGTGTATATGTATATAGATATAATATATATTACTGCATACGTTTATCTGTACCACCATAGATGTGTAGATGTTTTTAACCAATCTATATATCTATATATATATGTAGATCCGTATATATCGACATGTCTCTATGTAACTCTCTCTCTCTCTCTCTCTCTATATATATATATATATATATATATATATATATATGAGCATACACTTTTCATTGGGTACATGGTGGGTTGCCCTATTTCAACACATTCCTCCCTTTTGTGTTTTAACAGATCTGCATACACAACTGGGATAGGTACATCTCAGGTAGCTTAGTGGTAGGTTTCTCTGAGGACGGAGTACATGGTTGCGGGTTCTAATCCTGGAAGGTGTTATTATTTTACCTCTCAGAGTAGGCCCTGGTAGGGAAAGTGTAAATAATGCACATTTAAGCGGTTGTAAGCTGGTCTGCCCATGGTCTGCACAACGTTAAGCAAAGGTTAAACCTGTGAAGCACTTCTCCATTTACCGTGTTTAAGGACCGCTTACGATCGCGCAAACCCATGGAAACCCACTTACAACTGCTTAAAAGTGCTTTAATCCACCTGCATCCAACAGCCCTTATTCTGGCCCTCAGAATAAATTAACAGCCCTTGCAGGTCTTGAACCCGGGACCCTGAACCCCACAGTCACTGACTTTACCACTAAGGCATCTGTGATATGTACAAATGTTATGGTGTTTAGAATATACATTTTACTACAAGCATTCCTCACTATTGAAAACAAATGTGACAGCCAGTTGGTGTACATATGTCTGATGCATGTTAATGTTCATATGTTTGTGGAATTAAGTGTTGCAATGTGACCTGACAGGGTGTATTATGGATGAGAATTGTTCTTGTTTTGTGTCCTTTTTATATTGCCCCCATACTCCATGTATACCTCTTCAGTTCACTTATTGAACATCTGACCCAGGCTCTCCTTCATGCATGATTTCATTACCCATCATACACCCCCCCTGCCCCAGTCTTCACATGCACAACAACCATCTCTTCTATGGTGAATTAGGTTAATATTAATAGTTATAATACCAGAGCTGCATGTGTTTTGTGTACACTTCAATTCCTTTGGATTCCTTCGGTGTTATGAAGTGTGTTCATAGATGTTTATATATATGGCTATTGATGTTACTGTATAATATACATATCTTTATATTTATATCTATGTGCAGACATCACTGACATGTGTATATATATATATATATATATATATATATATTTTTTTTTTGGTATTAATTTGTTAACAGTAATACATATGTAGACTTGTGTGTGTTGGTTCACAAACTACAGTACATTACAATGTACTGTACATATGTACACAAAGGGACTGTCCCATTTGTGGTCATTACAGTGGAATGCATATGGTATAAGGTGTAGTCTAAAGACCGTGAAACATGTATACACCTCAGATGGCTTAGTGGTAAGTCCCATGACTATAGTGTGCATGGTCCACGGTTCAACACCTGCAATGCTTTAAAAATGTTTTTTACTCCAGAATAAGGCTCATTTAAGCAGTTGTAAGAATGTTTAAAAGTGTTTGTGTGACATTGTAGCAGTGGTTAAACACAGTTAAACAAACGTATAACCTGTGCGCGCAAACACGGTCACATCCACTAACTACTCAGGATATATACATTTCAGTGAAGTAACATCTCACTATGTGCTTACATAACATTACATTCTCTGTTGACTTTACTCTCCAGCACACATGGGTTTATATGGGTGTTTTGAATGTTTATTATACAGACAACTGATACCTATATATGCAAGCTGTGGTTAAGGTATACTTTTTAACATGATAAATATCCCTGACTTTATTGGGATTGGGAACTTGAATGCACAGATACTATGCAGATGCTGTAACCATTACACTATTGACATTAATGTCTTCTGCCTATTTCCTATTTAGATGACTTCTATGTGTAAGCTAGACTAAGAAAAGGGCGGAGGCCACCAAACCCACTGAGCTTCACTTACTCTTGAAATAACAACATATAAGAAATGTAATGTGAGACAGTACATTACATTCCTGACTACATTAGGCATAGCCCCTCACTGACACACTTCAAGCGAAACCTTGTTGTGTGAATGGGTAACAGAATATACACCCCTGGGATCATGTGTCCCAGAACCATACAGCCAAGGGGGTGGGGGAGCCCGTCCAGTTTGATAGCTGCGAGACCTGTTGGGGAAATTGAATGGTGTTGAATTGTCACATTAACATGCCCTCTTTAGATCACTAAGTGCCCATATCACCCTCCAACACCCCAGTCTTAAACAGCTTCCGTCAACTCTGCCTGGAATTGCTTCATTGGCTACGCTTGACAGAGGCTCAGTTACTTCATCAATGGTGCGGAGAAAGCCAACACACTGTAGCTATGCTTCTAATTGCCCTTGGGCAGAGAGGTAGTAGGCTGTGAACCTCTAAAGTGCAGGCCATCACAGCCATAATATGTGAATAAACAGACTTTCAGATCACAATATACAGTGAGAAATCACCATGTAGTCAGAAAACAGTTAAGTACAGCAAGAACATAGAGAACACTGATACTTAGTCACAACAAAAGCCTATCTTGGAAGCTAGAAGACTTGTATAAGTTTAAGGCTTTCTATTGCTTAGTAGTAGGTTACCTACAGGAGAGATGAGAAACAAGCACAGATGGAAAACATGCATGCAACAATACCATACCAGCTTATGTGTCAGCCTTAGGCTTTGGAATACTGGCCAAGGCTATTGGCACCCTCCATGGTGCCTTTTTTAGGAGAGTCTCAAAGGTGAATACCAGCTCCGTAAACAGCATAATAGCAGAATCAATGAGGGTTATGCTACTCAACACCAGGGGTTGTGATCACAACATGCATGCACTCACAGCACCTCCTCAGGATGGACAACGTCAACATCTGTGCAGTAACTGAGACCTGTCTTAAGGCCCCTGAGAGCACACCAGCACTACCATACTACAACCCATACCACACATTTCAGCCACAGAACATGGACTGACACAGACGTATTCATCAGGGATACCTACACCTCCAGGTTAGTGGGACAGCATGATACCTCTAAGATCATCCATGTGCAGCTAACATCAGCCACAACTGCAATGTAAACTGTGGCCTGCTACAGATCACCCTCCATGACCCAGGACCACTACTCGACCTACCTGGAGACAGTGGAGAACATTACAGTCCTAACGCACACCCTGACATTGGTCGATGTAATCTACCCTACCATTAACTGGAAAATTTACTCAAGTACTCACTTCCAGGCCCAGTGCTTACTGTAATTTATCACCTCATATGCCCTGTATCAGGTGGTAACCTGCTAACGAGGGGTGGAAACATACTAGAAGTGGTCATCACCAACATGGGCAACAGGTGCACCACAGCAGAGGTTAACCGGTCACTGGTTAGATTTGACCATGAGCTATTCACCGTTTCCACACCCAAACATCTCCCCTACCCACAGAAACCACAGTGTATATCTTTCCTACAGCTAAATTTACACTACTAGTCAAAGGGATGGGGGGTTTCGTAGCCCCCACGCTAAGGGGAAACACTGCTCAAGATACAGACAGATTTGCAAATGCAATCTATAAGCACCTACACGGATGTATGGATTGTGCCATCACTGGTAAATCAAGACTCACTCCTCCTAGACAAGGACACCAGTCTGGTGGACCCCTGCAATAAACAGGCTATACTACAGAAGTAGGACAGTGTTCCAGACAAACAGCAAATCCCACAAAGGGCAGACATCCGTGACCATCATTAGTATGATATGTAGGTCCCTCAGGACATCATCCAAGGCTAACATCAGCAGGAAAATACGCAAGGATTCGAAAGATAACCACAAAGCCTTATTTGGCTTTGTCAAGGATCTAAGTGGTGACAAACAGATTTGCACTGTGCCGGTGAAATATAGCACAAAATATGCTGACCCTATTGATATAGCCAAAATCCTTGCAGATACATTCAGTGCATACTTCACCCCCCTAAAGAGCCCACAACACCACCCGAAAGGTACAGTATCCCACACATCAGAAACACACAGGTGGAAATGGCCCTCTCTAACAGCAGAACACAGCGTCAATGAAGGCAGATGTTGTCCCAGACTGCATCTTGCAAACTGTATAAGACAACCTGACCCCCCACCTAATTAAGCTTTTCAACCTCAGTCTCTCCACAGGCTACATGCCCATACAATGGCACGTGGCAACGGTTATTCCACTCCATCAAGGTGGAATCACAACTGACCATGGTAACTACCGCCTCATAAGCCTGACTAGCCTGGTCTGCAATGGTATGGATCGCATCCTCATGGCACTCTAACAGAGACATTGGTAAACTACAAATACGTAACCCAACCCAGGTCAGCTTGGTTGAGTGCACTTCATGCCTACTGAACCTGTTTGAAGTCTTACATAGTCACCAAGACGTTAGATGATGGGAGAGGTGGTTCACACAAAATAACCTGGACCTCGCCAAGGCTTTTGACACCATGCCCCACTCAGGTATTATTGATAAACACACCAGCCTGTACATACACCCATATATCACAGGTTAGGTTGCCAATGGGCTTACACACAGAACTCACATGGTACAACTAGAGGTCTCCAGGTCCAACATTTGACCAGTCATGACTGGTGTCCCACAGGACTCAGTCCTGGGAGCCCTACTGTTTGGCATATACTTCTCAGAGGTACAGGTAAACACAGGTGAACTACGGCAGACCATGTTTGGCAAGGACTGCGAACTGGGAGCCATGACTGATAGTCCAGCTGACACAGACATCCCTCAAGGGGCCTCACAGAGACCGACACAGGGTGTCAATATCATGGCCTCCAGCCAAGTGTCAGTAACTGCATGGTCATTCCATTGTGGAATATTAAGCACCCACATATTAACACATAAGTGGCAGCCACTTTAATATGGACGAGGTAATGGGGTATCCGGGGACTAAGGTAGATAGTGATCTCCCCTTTCACAATCCTATCTCCAAAGTAGCTAGGACATCATTCTATGTAGGCCATCTGATAACTGAAGAGTTCCCATCTAGACATACTGGGGTTACAGTGCCCCTTTACTCATCACTCATCAGTCCCTATGGGGTACAATAACTCATTCGGGATGTACCTCAGAAGAAACTTCCAACAGCTGGAAGGTCCATGAATGTACCTCGCCAAGGGTCCTTAATTTACTTAATTTAAGCTTAATTTACTGTTCAGGTGTTGACTTACCTTGTGCCAATGGCAGTTGTGTGTGCAACAGTTGAGGGCTGCCTATGTTGGATGCACACAGTAGACTGCCTATACATGATAATTTACAGGTAGTCGTGTGTGTGCCATCCATTTTTACTGTGTGTGCAGGTGGAGAAAGGTGTCAGTCCCTAGATACCTACACTGTCAGTGTGTGCGCTATTTGTTCCCTCCTTGCCAAGGCATGGGCATACTGGGCACGCCTCCGTCTGCCTACTGGGGATGGCTCAGGGTGTTTGTGGTCTGAGTACCTCTGTGTCTGTGGGGCCCTTGAAAATGGTGGTGGGCTGTGAGGGCCTTCACCATTCTGTCCCTGCTGCAACTGTTTCTGCAGGATCATATTGTGTTGCACGGCACATACTATGAAGATGTGGGCACACGTGCCTGAAGAGTACCGCAAGGCTCCACCAGATATGTCCAAGCAATGGAACCGTGATTTCAGCATCCCAAACACATGCTCTATAATGATTCTGGTTTGTGCGTGTGCCTCATTATGGCGTTCCTGCATGGGTGTGTGCACATTTCTGATGGGAGTCATCATCCACGGTTCCAGTGCATAGCCAGCATCCCCCACCAGGTGGTCATTTGGGATGTCACCCTGGCAAATAACTGATACAGCTGTGAGGCATGCCAGATGTGGGAGTAGTGATAGCTTCCAGGGCTGCCAGCACACACATCCATGATAATGCCCTGGGCACTGCACACAACCTGGCAGTTGATGGAGGGGTAGCCCTTGTGGTTTATGTAGTGCCTACCCTGCTCACTAGGTGGTGACTTGATGTGTATGTGCTTGCAGTCTATTGCACCCAGTACCTCCAGGTATTCTGCCACACAGTGGAAGAGACGCATATTTCTGGCCAACTCCTCCTGTGTTTTGGGGAAGTATATGTACTCATTGGCATGTGGTAACATGGCATCAAGGAAATGGTGTAGTACCCTGGATGCTGATGCCTGTGAGATCCCCATGATATCCCCAGTTGGTCTTTGAAAGGTACCTGTAGCTAGTATTCTCAGGCTTGCACATACCTTTGTATCCACTGGGATGGGTTCCCCTCTGTTTCTTCTGGCTCTGAGGCGTGGCCAGCAAAGCCCCACAAGTAGCTGTAGGATGTCCCTGTCCACCCTGTAATGCTCTACTATCTCCAGATCATGTAGCCCCTGGTAGGTTACCCTGGGTCTGAACACTCTCCTCCTCCTCTAGTGCCTGAGGTAGTCATGTGCATCATCCCCTACACAACCTTCAGTCTCCAACACATGCTGGTGGATCAAAGCTATTGCAGCCCCTAACATGTACATACTAAAAGTTCCCCGTCTGTATACATCACTGGTGCAGAGTGTATGGGAATACACAAATGTGTGTCAGGTGCTTTCACACTTTATACTATTGTGCTATGGAGTTTGCTAATGTCATTGGGTGTGTATGAGCTATTCCAGCCGCAGAGTGTCTTAATTGTGGATTTTACAATGAGTATTGCAAGTGTGGGGCCTTTACTGTGGAGTTATGCTTGCCTGCCTTAAATAATCTGTTGCCCTTTAATTCACTTTTAAACCTGGATCCCCTCCCATTATTAGGCATGCATTCACCTGCCGTCTTTCTTGTTTTGTACTTTCCCTACCCAGTCATGGCAAAATGTGCCTTGTAGCTGATATATTGCATATTGCCTTTGTTCTGCTTTGACACTTCACTGTTTTCTTTGCAGTACAGCCCCTCCCCTTTCCTGTTCTGCAGGTAGCTGCTTGCAGCCTTGTTAGCTGTTGTCAATGGCCCACTGTAGGCTCCTAGGTGTTAATTAGTCATTTGTTCTCCAATTTCACTGCTGCAGCATTTCCTTATTTCTTTCCTATATCCTTCCGGTTTCAGCTGCAGTGCACACTGCGCAAACCCGTTTACCGGGTTTACACGCATTTTCATCTCCGTTCACATGCATACTCAGTTACCTGGTGTACTCCCAGCTAACAAAGCTATGGCCAGTTCAACACACCCCTATCCTGTAGCTTTGCCTAGCTAGGGGCAAGCCGGTTTATCAATGCTCCAATGTGCTTACAGCAATGGCGACACACCCCTCTCTTGATTTGGTCTTTATCTCAAAGGCACACCTCGGTGTTATAACACTACACTGTGAGGTGCATCCTTACACCAGTAGGGAATCTTTGATTCACTATTACTCCTCTTATTTGCATGGCATTGCCTAGTAATTCCTAGCTACCGCGCATAACACTGTCACAGCCCCTTAGCAACCCATGCGCCATAGTATGGTGTAGCATGCCTGCTATTGACTATTATGAGGAAATCATGATATGTGTTACATTGCAGTTTTATTCTATATTTTTATATTTTCCTTGCGATCCCCTTTGTGCGCCGCTGCCCTGCACTTTAACGTCGCAATAGTGCAACTACATATATTAAATGTTAATTTTATATTTTGTACATTTTGTTTATGCCAATGGCTATCTATTTCACCATTGGCATATATTAACAATATAATACATGTAGAACAAATACAGAAGGTAGCACCACAGGAAAACTCGCCTCTTGCTGCAATAATCCACAAACGTCGTTATTTAAGAAAAAGTAAGCGCTTTCACGTAGTAAACACTACACTTCTTCAGACATAAAACACAATAAATATAATCCAGTTTATATACTAATCTTGGAGCTCAAAACCATATCAATTATTCAATTAAATTAAGTTCTTAATGATTATTTAAAAAAAACTGATTTAATTAAAATGTATGTATAGAAATAAGTTTATATAATATTAATGAACTCATCTTATAATGCACTGTAATTTATAACATATATAAAATATAAATCAGCGTTTATACAGAGATAAATAAATAAAATAAATACACATTATCTTGCATTTACATATGAATAAGTATCTGTGCAACTTTAAATGGCATTAAATGACACTAATAGAAGTTGCGCAGATCAACTCGTTTCTCAGAGAACATCTTAAAATGCAAAGTTCAGAATGATAAGATAAAATAAAATAGGACCTATAAATTGATACATATGCACGTATCTATAAAAGTATCTATAAAATATTATGTTGCTATATCTTGTTTAGATAAAGATACACTAAAAATATGCTGAAAAGAAGCGCTTTGCAACAAATCCCACAGCAAAAGCACACAACAAAAGCAATCTGAACCTGATTTTTTTGGTGTGCAATCTCCATAAATCTGTATATACTATGTCTAAAACGCTATATAATCCAATATTAATAATTTATTTGTAGTGACACCTTAGATGTAAAATATTATCTTGCTATATCTTAAATGAGAGAAAACAGATTTATACATTGTTTAGATAAAGATACACTAAAATTACGGTAAAAAAAGTGCTTTGCAACAAATCCCACAGCAAAAGCAATCAACCCTGATGTCTTTGGTGTGCAATCTCCACAAAACTGTATATATACTATGTCTAAAATGCTATGTGCTTCAATATTAATAACTTATTTGTAGTAACATTTTAGATGGTCAACAAGAACCTAACTGCCTTCAATCTGAGGAAGTATAATCACTAATACTAACAATAACGAAAATGACTGAATGTTACACAATGAAAATTGTTTAGAGATATTAATTTCTATAATTTTCTATTGTCAAGAACAGGTTTAATAGATACATATCGATTAAGTCCTGGATTTTCATGTGCTCTCAAGTTCAAAATCCATTTCAACTCCACATTTGCCAAATGGTTCATCCTGTCGCCCCGTCTAGGATTGGAGGTAACCATTTGTAAGGTCCTGAAACTAAAATTATGGCTATTATATGCTAGTATATGTTTTGCTAAGGCATTCAGTTCAATGCCTTTTCTTATATCATACAAATGATTGTATATCCTGTCTCTTAATCTACGTTTAGTCAGGCCCACATAAAAAACAGGGCAGTCATCACAAGTTGCTAAATAAATTAAATTAGTGCTATCACAATTAGAACAAAAATTAGGTTTAAAACTATATAAACCATTAGGATGTATGAAACTCTGTGTATGAGAAATATATGGGCACATATGGCAGTGGCCACAAGGATGGGTTCCTAACTGAGTACCTCCACTATTATTGATGTTAAACTTTCTTTCAATGCATAAAATCTGCTTCAAGTTGTCACAGTTCTTAAAAGTGAACTTGGGATATTCTCCTACTAACAAACGGGTGTCATTATCCATGGTGAGAACATTCCAATTTTTTTGTATTATCTGTTTCATTATTTGCACATCACTAGTGTATTTCAGAGTATAAGTAATCTTGTCCCTATGTGATAGTGTATTATGTATACTTGTGGAGTGGAAACTATTGACAGGTATTTGAGATGTATATCTCTCTGATTCTTTATTACCTATTATTTGTAGTTTATGTCTGTTGACCATATGACCATTATATCCTCTTTCTATGAAAAGGGATACCATATTGTTAGCTTCAGTTAACAGAGTGTCATGTTCCCTACAAATTTTGGTTAATCGAGTAAACTGACCTCTAACAATCCCTGAAAATGTATGTCTGGGATGCATGCTGTCAAATCTTAACAGTGTATTCTTCCATGTTGGCTTCCTGTAAAGGGAAGGAATGATCATACCTTGTTCTGATAGTTTGAGGGTGAAATCCAAAAAATGGATGCTCTTTTGAGACATTTCCATGGTGAACCTTAAAAAAGTTGTAATGGATTCCAGATATCCAAGGAAATTATCAAACTCTATCTTAGTGCCCTCCCATATAATAAGAACATCATCCACAAATCTCCTAAACAGTCTTACTTACTTATATAAAGGGTGACTGAATAAAAAACAATTCTCCCAGTAATAGACTACCAAATTGGCATAAGTGTTTGCACAGGGGGTGCCCATGGCAACCCCCCATTTTTGTAAATAATAACTATCTCTAAACATAAAGACATTATTATTTAGGACTAAACCTAACAATTGACTCACCAATATCTGCCTGTTATTACTAAAATTAGTAGATTTTACCATGATCTCTCTTATGGCTTGTTGGCCATAATCATTGGGTATGGATGTAAACAAATTTTTTACATCCATTGTAATCAGTAAGTACTCTGAGACATCTTTATCTAGGTCTAAACTATCTAGATGTCCTATAAGTTGATAAGAGTCTTTAAGAATAGTAGGTATGTTATCAACAACTGGTCTAAGTAGATATTCAATGAAGGAAGAAATAGTGGAGGTGGCCCATCTTTCACCTGAGACAATGGGTCTCATTGGTATTGGAATAACATTTTTATGTATTTTGGGTAAACCTTTTATTATAGGTATTATAGGAAATTCAATGAAGAAGTGGTCATATATTTCTTTGCTGATTTGGCCACACATCAATAGGTCATATAAATCATTGTGTATATTTTTGATAATTTTGTCTATTGTATCTAAGGAAATAACTTGATAGATGGTATTATCTGCAAGAAGTGAAGACATATTGTCATCATAATCTAAAACATTCATAACAACTACACCCCCTCCTTTATCTGCTGGTTTCACTATAATGTCTTTGCTGCATTTAAATCTATTAAGTGATTCACGTTCATTCTGAGTTAAATTAAAATATTTTATCCATTTGGTTTTATTAGAAAAGATTTCATAGAAGTCTCTTTCGCATAATTTCATAAAGCATTCAACATTGGATGGAATAGGGGGTGAAAAACTGCTCTTATTCTTAAAGGGACAGATGTTATTGGTAGCCTGTGTGTCATTCTTGTCTTTAAAAAATAACTTCAGTGATACAATACGACAAAATAACCTTAGATCTATTAAAGTATCACTCAAAGTGCTAGCTTGAGAAGGAATAAAATTCAGGCCTCTATTTAGCAAAGATATCTCTGATTCACTAAGGACAACATTAGAAAAATTATGCACTAAGTCATTCAGTTTCTTGTCTTTCTCATGTTGCCATATTTTTCTCCTGATATTTTCATCTCGCGAGGTCCCCTGCTGTTTGACCGACCTCTCGATTGGAATTGCTGTTTTACTGGAAAAGGTAAAAAACGAGCATTGTCCATAGAAGAATCCTTCGGTCTTGCTCCTAAAACAGACTCTGATAAGACTCTCTTATCAGCTAACTGATTCGGAGGAGGAGTGTTATTTATCATGGATCTATTACTGTTTATAGCAGTCATTAAAGGTGGAAATGTATGTTCAAAACGTGCATTATAATTAGAAGAAGAAGATGACACTGGCGTGGTCACCACTGGTGCAGCATCTGCAACAGTGCTGACATTGGTTAAGGAAACTGATTCTTGATTCACAGTAGTGGCCATAGCGTTAGAGTTAACATATTGTGTCCTTGGCCAAACAAAGACTTGGCCTAAGGCAAAATCGTTAGAATCGTTAGAATCTCTAAATAGTTTTCTCTGTTTTATTTGTTTTAATCTCTCACTGAACAGGTTGACTTGTGTCCATATACTCTCCAGTCTTTTAATACAGTGTTCAGTATTAAAGCGTTCACACAAATCTTTCTGTAAATTGTCAACCTTGTTTCTCAAATCCGCTTCTAATGGAGCAAAATATTCTAACAAAAGTTTCATATAATTAAAGCCCAATTCAATATTTAAGTCTTGCCACTTTCTTAACAAAATAGGATGGCTTTCCCCATAAGTAGGCATGCAAAAAATTCACATGCCTCTGGGAACAATACGGAAGTGAAGACTGGCTTCCAAATGTTGTCTTTGCCATGCATAGCGTTGCAGTTTAAAAAGATCATCTTGCAGTTCTTTACATAATTTATTGAACTCTATTAAATTCTCACCATTAATCGGAGAATGCGTTGGACTTTGGTTGTTAGTCAGTTCCAGAGCCAATAAAGGGTTGTCGTTTAGGTGCATGAGTTGTCCCCAAGCAGGTGGTCCAGCCCTCGTCTCCGGACGAAAATCAAGCTCTATATCAACTTGCTCCATGTGTCAGATCAGCAGCAGCAATATCAGGAAACAGAAATGAAAAACAACACTGCGGCTCAATGATGCTATAACTATAAAACCTGCTGACAAGGGAGGAGGAGGAGTGGTTTTGATGAATACTGCAGATTATTATAACAACATCTTAACAATGTTATCTGACCACTCCACATATAAGTTGATTAGTTGATGCGAGGTTACTAACATTATGAGGAATGTACAAGACACACTGTATGACCTACTAATGTGCCGACAGATAAGTTCCGAAATTTTTGAATATTTTTCAATAAAATCTCCTGTCATTCCCATCATTAAGGGACTGCCCAAGATACACAAGGACATTGTCCCCATTCCTATGAGGCCTATTGTTTCAGGGGAGAAATGGATAACTTCCAACATCTCCATATTTCTTGAACATGTACTGAGGCCGGTTGTTAATAATTTTTCATCAATTTTGAAGGATACTCATCATTTACTGGAGTCTAGATGGTTTAACACTAGATGTTACTGCACATGATTATCTTCTCATTACACTTGATGTAAGAAACCTATTTACTTCTATACCCAACGACATAGGTATACAGTCTGTTAGGGAACTACTAGTAAATGAGACCTCCTTCAGCAATGATAGAGTGATCTTGGTCTGTCAATTACTTGAGCTAGTACTTTATAATAATGCCTTTTTGTTTGGCGACAAGTGTTTTTTACAGCAGTGGGGGGTTGCCATGGGCACCCCCTGCACAAACACGTACGCAAATTTGGTGGTTCTCTATTGGGAGAAAAACTTCTTGTTTCAGCATGAAATGTTTAGGTTTGTTAAGTCATATCATCGTTTCATGGATGATATTCTCATTATTTGGGAGGGATCCCAACAAACATTTGACCAGTTTCTGTCGTATTTAGAAATGACAACCTCCTTTCTCAGATTCACGAAGGAAGTTTCACCCTTTAAAGTGCACTTCTTAGATGTGTCTTTAAGGATAATGGAATCTGGCAATATTGTCTCTTCCCTGTACAGAAAGCCAGTATGGAAGAATACTATCCTTAACTTTGATAGTATGCACCCCAGATATACTTTTTATGGGATCGTTAAAAGTCAATTTATAAGGATACTTAGACTTTGTAAAGAACGTGAGTCATTATTATCAGAGGCTGATTTTATGGAATCCCTATTTGTAGATAGAGGATATGAACCTAATTTGGTGAGGAACATTAGATGTGAAGTTTTGGGCCATATAACTCCTCTGAATACAGTTAAAGACAAAGTAACTAATGTATCTAGGGGGTTTAAGAGACATAGATTCAATAGCAATATAAATATCAGTGGCAACAATGTCAAATATATTATCAAGTATACCAGTGATATTAATAATATAAATGAGGTGATTTACAGAAATTGGAATGTTTTGACAATGGATCCACAGACTAGAATACTGGTAGGTAATAAACCTGCCTTTCTGTTTAAGAACTGCAAAAATCTTAAACAGATTCCTTGCAGTGATCATTTTATTGTGAATTCTTCTGTTACTCCCTTAGACATGATTCCAGGCACATTTGCCTGTAATCAGTGTAATAGATGTAGTTATATCACCAACATTCAGACTTACCAACATCCTACTATTAAATTAACTTTTTCGCCCAGATTTCATGCTACATGTAATACACGTAACTTGATTTACCTTGCTAATTGTGTGTCATGTGAAGCCTTTTATGTGGGCTTGACAAAGAGAAGACTGCAGGACAGGATATACAACCACCTGTACGACATACGCAAAGGTAATGAAACCAATGCGTTAGCCAAGCATGTACTAGAGTATCCCTCACATAGTTTTTGTTTCAGAGTCTTACAGGTGTTGGAACAGAACCCAAGGGGTGGAGACTCTGACAATGAACTAGCCTCTGCAGAGTTGAAGTGGATTCTAAGGTTTAGGGTACATTTACCTCCAGGTTTAAATTATTACGTGTCCATCAAACCACTCCTTGAATGATAGTGAACATGATTACCCTCCTATACATTTTACATATCCTTTTAGCTTGTGTTAGGATATGAAATATTAACTTTACGTATATATTTACATATGTTATGGATGTATGTTAGTATTTATTATTTTTATATATAAGCGTTTTTTCTATCATACTATTTTTGCAGACCTTGACAGTATTTATGGGAATATTAGATAATATTTTATAAGATTAATTAGGATGTTCATAATATCAGTTTTATAGTATATTAATTTTTTCTAAATTGTATTTTTTGATGTACAAAATTTTTTTAGAATAGTTATTGGCATAGTTCTGATTATTGTTTATTATATGTCATTAGGGTTTTATTTTTGTTTGATTACCAAAGTCAACAGGTTTCATCATATTCTGTTGTTTATATTTTGGTAACATCAATCAATAGAATACTGTGTTCTTAAATTTTACAACTGTATTTGGTTGTTGCGTTTTAATTGATTAATTGATTGTTAGATGTGTATTTTTCCCGTGTATTGCTGTATTTAAGGATTCTGTATTTTGTTCATTGTTATCTGATGAAGCGTAGGGTGCACTACGCGAAAGCGCTTATTCTTCTTCACTCATTGTATTGTTGCAATATTAAATACTTTTGGATTTTACTTGGGACTCGTGACAGTTTTCTTGAAGGATTTTCGTGGCTAGATCTCCTGTTTGTGTTCTACATATTCTTTATTACCTATTATTTGCAGTTTATGTCTGTAGACCATATGGCCATGATATCCTCTTTCTATGAAAAGGGATACCACATTGTTAGCTTCAGTTAACAGAGTGTCATGTTCCCTACAAATTTTGGTTAATCGAGTAAATTGACCTCTAACAATCCATGAAAATGTGTGTCTAGGATGCATGCTGTCAAATCTTAACAGTGTATTCTTCCATGTTGGCTTCCTGTAAAGGGAAGGAATGATCATACCTTGTTCTGATAGTTTGAGGGTTAAATCCAAAAAATGGATGCTCTCTTGAGACATTTCCATGGTGAACCTTAAAAAAGTTGTAGTGGATTCCAGATATCCAAGGAAATTATCAAACTCTATCTTAGTGCCCTCCCATATAATAAGAACATCATCACAAATCTCCTAAACAGTCTTACTTTCTTATATAAAGGGTGACTGAATAAAAAAACAATTCTCCCAGTAATAGACTACCAAATTGGCATAAGTGTTTGCACAGGGGGTGCCCATGGCAACCCCCCATTTTTGTAAATAATAACTATCTCTAAACATAAAGACATTATTATTTAGGACTAAACCTAACAACTGACTCACCAATATCTGCCTGTTATTACTAAAATTAGTAGATTTTACCATGATCTCTCTTATGGCTTGTTGGCCATAATCATTGGGTATGGATGTAAACACATTTTTTACATCCATTGTAATCAGTAAGTACTCTGAGACATCTTTATCTAGGTCTAAACTATCTAGATGTCCTATAAGTTGATAATAGTCTTTAAGAATGGTAGGTATGTTATCAACAACTGGTCTAAGTAGATATTCAATGAAGGAAGAAATAGTGGAGGTGGCCCATCTTTCACCTGAGACAATGGGTCTCATTGGTATTGGAATAACATTATTATGTATTTTGGGTAAACCTTTTATTATAGGTATTATAGGAAATTCAATGAAGAAGTGGTCATATATTTCTTTGCTGATTTGGCCACACATCAATAGGTCATATAAATCATTGTGTATATTTTTGATAATTTTGTCTATTGTATCTAAGGAAATAACTTGATAGATGGTATAATCTGCAAGAAGTGAAGACATATTGTCATCATAATCTAAAACATTCATAACAACTACACCCCCTCCTTTATCTGCTGGTTTCACTATAATGTCTTTGCTGCATTTAAATCTATTAAGTGATTCACGTTCATTCTGAGTTAAATTAAAATATTTTATCCATTTGGTTTTATTAGAAAAGATTTCATAGAAGACTCTTTCGCATAATTTCATAAAGCATTCAACATTGGATGGAATAGGGGGTGAAAAACTGCTCTTATTCTTAAAGGGACAGATGTTATTGGTAGCCTGTGTGTCATTCTTGTCTTTAAAAAATAACTTCAGTGATACAATATGACAAAATAACCTTAGATCTATTAAAGTATCACTCAAAGTGCTAGCTTGAGAAGGAATAAAATTCAGGCCTCTATTTAGCAAAGAAATCTCTGATTCATTAAGGACAACATTAGAAAAATTATGCACTAAGTCATTCAGTTTCTTGTCTTTCTCATGTTGCCGTATTTTTTTCCTGATATTTTCCTCTCGCGAGGTCCCCTGCTGTTGGACCGACCTCTCGATTGGAATTGCTGTTTTACTGGAAAAGGTAAAAAACGAGCATTGTCCATAGAAGAATCCTTCGGTCTTGCTCCTAAAACAGACTCTGATAAGACTCTCTTATCAGCTAACTGATTCGGAGGAGGAGTGTTATTTATCATGGATCTATTACTGTTTATAGCAGTCATTAAAGGTGGAAATGTTTGTTCAAAATGTGCATTATAATTAGAAGAAGACGACGACACTGGCGTGGTCACCACTGGTGCAGCATCTGCAACAGTGCTGACATTGGTTAAGGAAACTGATTCTTGATTCACAGTAGCAGCCACAGCGTTAGAGTTAACATATTGTGTCCTTGGCCAAACAAAGACTTGGCCTAAGGCAAAATCGTTAGAATCTCTAAATAGTTTTCTCTGTTTTATCTGTTTTAATCTCTCACTGAACAGGTTGACTTGTGTCCATATACTCTCCAGTCTTTTAATGCAGTGTTCAGTATTAAAGCGTTCACACAAATCTTTCTGTAAATTGTCAACCTTGTTTCTCAAATCTGCTTCTAATGGAGCAAAATATTCTAACAAAAGTTTCATATAATTAAAGCCCAATTCGATATTTAAGTCTTGCCACTTTAACAAAATAGGATGGCTTTCCCCATAAGTAGGCATGCAAAAAATTTGCATGCCTCTGGGAACAATACGGAAGTGAAGACTGGCTTCCAAATGTTGTCTTTGCCATGCATAGCGTTGCAGTTTAAAAAGATCATCTTGCAGTTCTTTACATAATTTATTGAACTCTATTAAATTCTCACCATTAATCGAAGAATGCATTGGACTTTGGTTGTTAGTCAGTTCCAGAGCCAATAAAGGGTTGTCGTTTAGGTGCATGAGTTGTCCCCAAGCAGGTGGTCCAGCCCTCATCTCCGGACGAAAATCAAGCTCTATATCAACTTGCTCCATGTGTCAGATCAGCAGCAGCAATATCAGGAAACAGAAATGAAAAACAACACTGCGGCTAATAAGCAAAGAACCTTCCATACAGCAAAATATGTAGAACAAATACAGAAGGTAGCACCACAGGAAAACTCGCCTCTTGTTGCAATAATCCACAAACGTCTTTATTTAAGAAAAAGTAAGCGCTTTCACGTAGTAAACACTACCCTTCTTCAGACATAAAACACAATAAATATAATCCAGTTTATATACTAATCTTGGCGCTCAAAACCATATCAATTATTCAATTAAATTAAGTTCTTAATGATTATTTAAAAAAACCTGATTTAATTTAATTAAAATGTATGTATAGAAATACGTTTATATAATATTAATGAACTCATCTTATAATACAATCATTTGTATGATATAAGAAAAGGCATTGAACTGAATGCCTTAGCAAAACATATACTAGCCTATAATAGCCATAATTTTAGTTTCAGGACCTTAAAAATGGTTACCTCCAATCCTAGATGGGGCGACAGGATGAACCATTTGGCAAATGTGGAGTTGAAATGGATTTTGAACTTGAGAGCACATGAAAATCCAGGACTTAATCGATATGTATCTATTAAACCTGTTCTGGACAATAGAAAATTATAGAAATTAATATCTCTAAACAATTTTCACTGTGTAACATTCAGTCATTTTCGTTATTGTTAGTATTAGTGATTATACTTCCTCAGATTGAAGGCAGTTAGGTTCTTGTTGACCATCTAAGGTGTTACTACAAATAACTTATTAATATTGAAGCACATAGCATTTTAGACATAGTATATATACAAATAAAAAGCCAACGATCCAACAGATTAACGCACCAAGCACCTGTTGATAAAAAGTGTAATACAAATTGAAAAAGTAAGTACTTGTGCGTGAAGTGGCTTCTATGTAATAATGTAGAAAAAATCCAAATACAGTTCAGTTTCAGTTATTCAGTCATTCAGTCAAGAACCTTCTCCGATGTAAATCCAAGTTGTTTATTGTACATAAACAGACGAAACAGAGAACAGAGATAAGCGCTTTCACTAATGTTAGCTTCTTCAGATCATTACATTCTCACTTTACGTTAGTGTTTTATATAGTGTTCTCATTAATTGTTAATTAAATAATTTATAACAATCAAGTAATTTCATAAAAAGAGTGGGAAAATAAGTCATTTAAATGTTTAAAAAAGTGAAGCGTCATCACATTACATCTTAAACATACCAAATCTATACAATATACTATGCTACATAAAATACTCAAATACATTCAAAAATTATTAAAATGTTAAAAACATGTTCAAGACTTTCAGAAGTATTAGAGAAAATCAAACTTTACTATACAGGAGAGCCAATAAACTTTATATGTGATGTAGAGCATAAACTGCTGTGGTATTATTATATATATTCTCTATCATCCTATATAAATAAATGGCCTTTATTAATATAGTAGTGATTTAGATGCAAGTTATTAGAACCATAGTATTATTACCTGTATATCAGTGTCTCATGACATTGATTCCAAATGGAATATGATAGAAGGTGTTAGAGTATGTTAAAATATATTTAAATATATGAAAATATATATGTGTATGACAAACATTAAATATATGAGTACATGTGTATTAATAAATGTTTAGATAGAGATATAAATGTAATTGTATATAAGAGAGCCTGTAAATGTATATAAAAAATATCGAATATTAAAAACTTGAATAAAAACAGAAATATATTCATAAACAAAATGTCTATGTATATAGTGTTGTATATGTATATATATGTACATGCTTTATAGATAACCAATTAAATATTAAAAACTAAGAATATATGAATGTGTATACTTATAACCAATATGTATATATATGAGATTTGATGTGTATATATATAAGCATTGTATCACATATATTAGTTATGTATAAATATGATGATTATAAGTGACATTCCAATGTATATATACATGAATGGCAAATAAAATGTATACGTCCCTTAAATCTATCAGTATAAATGTAGTAATGTTAGTGGAAAATATATAAAAATACATAAAAAATCTATTTTGTATAAAAATGTGTGGATGTATACGTAAGATATGAATAAATATATAAATGTAAGTATAAATATAAATTGTGTATAAAAATGTTTGAATAAATACATAAATATGTGTAGAAAGATAAATAAATATTTATATGTATAAATATAAATAATTGTTTATGAATCTTATGTATAAATATATATGTACTGTATTATGTGAAATATATGTAAAATATATATGAAAAATGTATATTGTGCTTAAGTGTTATGATGGATAAATGAAACTGTGTAAATATATAAGTATGAGTTACAAATTATGTCTCAAGATGCATCTATGTGTAAACATGTTAATGTATATAGTATAAAGTATATTGGACTATGTGTATGAGAACATGAAGTTCATACTATCTTACTAGGGGTTGAGTAGATCGAGTAATATGTAAGTGTGTATATATTGGGATAAATGCCTTAAGATGTAGAAAACTATGGGAAATGAGTATGAATATGGATAATTATATTGTGTAAATAATTATTTGATATGTCTTCTTTGTTTTAGGTATGGTTTGATCGACGCCCTCTCGTTCAAACCATGCCCTCTATCGGCTCTTAATAAAATAATCCAACCACTCTCCTTGTTTTCAGTATGACATCTTATATCTCCTCCCCTTGGGTTCGGTGTTATAACTTCCAAGGCCCTAAATGTAAAAGTATGTTGTACACCCGCTTCCTTGACATGTTTTGCTAAAGCATTGTTGGTGTTCAGCTTTCTTATATTATAGCAGTGTTCCCTCATCCTATCACGTAGGCATCTATTAGTTTTGCCCACGTAGAAGGATGAGCATACCGAACACACTGCTAGGTAAACTACGTGACATGTCATGCAGTTGGCATTTGCATTTATGATAATTTCTTTATTAAAGTCAGGGTGTATAAAAACATGTTCGGTATTGATTAATTTGCAAAAGTTACATTTACCACAGGGCATTGTGGCATTTATAATATCTAAATCCTTTTTATATGTGTTGTAACACAACATCCTTTTTAAATTCATTTTATTCCTATATAGAAATGAGGGTCTTTCACCTACTATGCTCTTTATGTCTTCGTCAATAGTTAAAATGTCCCAATATTTATTTATAATGAGTCTAATTTCGTCATTGTCTCTGGTGTAAAACGTAGGAAACTTGACCTTGTTTGAACCATCATTGGTGCCCATATTAGTTGTATTGGCTGGTCCAAAATATGGTGCACCTCTGGTTGCCCTTATTTCAGGTGTTATTTCTAGGTGTTCTTTGATTTCATTTGGTTTGTAACCTCTTTCTATTAGTTGGTTTCTTAACTCATCTAAATCCCTTTCTAAGCCTAATGCATTAGAATTCATCCTGGACATCCTGAGAGCCTGTCCTTTCATAACATTTTTAAAACATATGTGGGGTGCATGCTAGTTCTAAATAGCAGCATATTTCTGTGACAATTCTTTCTATAGACCCCAGTGTTTATCAATCCACATGGTAATTTTTCAATGAATAGATCTGGAAATTCAATTCTGGTCTCATTAAATTGTGTTGTGAATTTAAGGCACTCTGTTAAATCATTAATTATTACAATGAAATCTTTCAAAGCAGTCATACTACCTTTCCATAAAATGAATAAATCATCTACAAAGCGCCTATAAAACATTACATTGGATTTAAACAAAGAATGGTGAAACAATGTTGCCTCTTCCCAGTAGGCTAGGAACATATTGGCGTAGCTATTTGCGCATGGAGTGCCCATAGCTACGCCTTCACATTGTCTATAAACATTGTTGTTAAACATAAAAACATTGTTTTCCAAGATCAATTCAAGAAAATGTGTTATAAGATCAATGAGAACTTCAGAATAATCACTGTGCTTTTTAAGATAGCATGTTACATAGTGCAAACCCAATTCATTCGGGATTATTGTGAATAATGATTGAACATCGAGTGTGACCAGTATTAGTTTATCTATAGCTGTACAATCTTTTAATTCTTCATAAAGATCTGTTAAAAAATGTTTTGAATCTCTTAAAACATATTGATTATTATTTAAAATACATCTCAGGTGTTTCTCTATAAAAACAGAAATGTGCTCGGTCACCCATCCTTTCCCAGATACGATTGGTCGCATCGGTGGGTCAGTATGGTTTTTATGGATTTTAGGTAGGCCCTGTATAATGGGAATGGTGGGTGAAGGTATATACAAGTATTCATATAAGTTTTTATCAATTAGTCCACTTTTAAAGATGTCAGTTAGTACATTATGAACATAAATACACATATTGTTTATAGAATTCATACATTCCTTCTTATAGAACTTGTCATGTAACATTGTATTCATTTTATATACATAATATTCTGTATCTAAAATCACTATTCCAGAGCCTTTATCAGCTGGTCTAATAGTAATGTTGTTATCATTTTTTAGTTTATTCAGACTGGCTCTCTCATTGTAGGTTAAATTATTAAACCTTCTCTTCTTATTTGGAATAGAATTATTATTAGTGTAAAATTTATGAAGCTCTCCTTCTGTTAATTTAAGATAGGTTTCGACCAAAGGGTGATTATTTGGTACAAAATCACTTAGGTTCTTGAAATTGAACTGTTTCTTTACACTAACAGGTATATTTGTTGTTTCAGGGTTAACATCAGGTTTAAATAGGTATTTCAACATCAAGTTGCGACAAAACACTCTAAGGTCTCTTACTGTATCTATCACGTTGCTATTGGTGTGTGGGATGAAGTTTAAACCCTTATTCAAAAGTTTAACTTCATCATTTGTTAAATCAATGCTAGATAGATTAAAAATTAATCCTTGTGGCTGTTGTTCCACATTTTCTTTATAGTCGTGTGATGGAGAGGTTCCCCTGATGGTTTCCTTTTCTGCCTCCCCCTGCTCATTGATCTGGACCTCCTCTGCTCCTTGGCCTGGCGTATAGCTAAAGGGAAGGACAGATCAATATGTGTGCCTGTTGTGATGGCATTATCTTGTGTTTTAGGTTTTATAATAGGAATAGTTGTAGACTTATCCTTACCTTTAGTATTGGTGATGTTAACATTTGGATATAAATTAGTGCTGTTAATGGTCCCCTCATGCGTTATATGTATAACGTCTGATGAGTCATTACAGTCCGTAGTTGCATCATTCTCAACTGTGATGTTATTATCTAAGTTGGCTGATACATTACTAGTAACAGTATGTAGGTTAACATCATTTTTCCTATGTATTACATTATTCTCTGGTGTATGTACAATTCTAGGTTTATCTGTTGGAATATTATCATTGGTGGATATTATTTTCCTTTGAGTAGTATTAATTCTAGGGGTGGAGTTCCTACCATTGGTTGTCTGTTGATTTTCTTTGATTTCATTAAAATTATCTATGTTGTTGCTTGTTCTTTCACTCGTATATAACGTTGTATTGTCATTCCTAACAGAGTTACCATTATAGGAAGTATTTCTAGGCCAGGTGAAGACATTCCCTGATCTAAAATCCCTGAAATCTCGGGACACTTTTGTCCGTTTCTGTTGGTATAATTTATGTTCATATGCTGATATACAATCTAGCATATTGTCAAACAAAGCACTAACAATATTATCAGGAAAATCATTAAACAATTCAGAATGCTTAGCATTTAAACTATCTGTCAGTATTTTTTCTTCTGGCAGAAAAAAATCAATCAATAGCCTTAGGTACTTACGGCTTGTTTCAATGTTTATCCGTTGCCATAATGCCAGCAACTCAGGATAGTCTTTTCCTTGGCTGGGCATGGAAAAGACTCTTAATCCCCGTGGTATGATATTATTCTGCAGACAGAACTCAAAATGAGCTCTTTGCGCTTGCAAACGCTTGAGCTTATAAAAATCTTTTTCTATGTTGCCAAGCAGCTTATGTAGTCTGTCCATGTCCACCGCTGCTGTTACATTGTCACTAATTCCATCAGATTCCTCAAAAAACCATGTTGATGTATTAGTTCCTTTTAAATGTTTAAAAAAGCGTGTTGTTAAATCATTCATATTCCGGTATTCACCTCCAGTTGTCCGTATACTCTCTATGCCCTGATTTTCATCTCCGGGTGTAAGTATCGTCTCGATGGTATCCTCGCCTCGGTGTTCACCTCTTGGCCTATACGGGAGTTCAATTTGCGCCATGCCACTTTACTTCCTTGTAACTGTCGTAAAGTGACTTCGTCAAAGTTGACGCAAAATCTGTAACGATGGAGTTTGTATGTTCAGCCAGAGATCACGGCTGATATAACATAAAGTACACTTGCTACAATCGTTAAGAAAACCACAGTTTTTAGGAATGTATGCTATTTGCTCAATCACCAAATACTCGTTGCCAGCAAATTCAAATTGTTACTTCAGCCTTATATCGCTGATTTGATTCTTTTACACAAGCTTCACAGTCCACTCTCCGTTGGGATTGTTTTAAATAAGAAATTTGTAAATAAAAAGCCAACGACCCAACAGATTAACGCACCAAGCACCTGTTGATAAAAAGAGTAATACAAATTGAAAAAGTAAGTACTTGTGCGTGAAGTGGCTTCTATGTAATAATGTAGAAAAAATCCAAATACAGTTCAGTTTCAGTTATTCAGTCATTCAGTCAAGAACCTTCTCCGATGTAAATCCAAGTTGTTTATTGTACATAAACAGACGAAACAGAGAACAGAGATAAGCGCTTTCACTAATGTTAGCTTCTTCAGATCATTACATTCTCACTTTACGTTAGTGTTTTATATAGTGTTCTCATTAATTGTTAATTAAATAATTTATAACAATCAAGTAATTTCATAAAAAGAGTGGGAAAATAAGTCATTTAAATGTTTAAAAAAGTGAAGCGTCATCACATTCTGAATTGTTTAATGATTTTCCTGATAATATTGTTAGTGCTTTGTTTGACAATATGCTAGATTGTATATCAGCATATGAACATAAATTATACCAACAGAAACGGACAAAAGTGTCCCGAGATTTCAGGGATTTTAGATCAGGGAATGTCTTCACCTGGCCTAGAAATACTTCCTATAATGGTAACTCTGTTAGGAATGACAATACAACGTTATATACGAGTGAAAGAACAAGCAACAACATAGATAATTTTAATGAAATCAAAGAAAATCAACAGACAACCAATGGTAGGAACTCCACCCCTAGAATTAATACTACTCAAAGGAAAATAATATCCACCAATGATAATATTCCAACAGATAAACCTAGAATTGTACATACACCAGAGAATAATGTAATACATAGGAAAAATGATGTTAACCTACATACTGTTACTAGTAATGTATCAGCCAACTTAGATAATAACATCACAGTTGAGAATGATGCAACTACGGACTGTAATGACTCATCAGACGTTATACATATAACGCATGAGGGGACCATTAACAGCACTAATTTATATCCAAATGTTAACATCACCAATACTAAAGGTAAGGATAAGTCTACAACTATTCCTATTATAAAACCTAAAACACAAGATAATGCCATCACAACAGGCACACATATTGATCTGTCCTTCCCTTTAGCTATACGCCAGGCCAAGGAGCCGAGGAGGTCCAGATCAATGAGCAGGGGGAGGCAGAAAAGGAAACCATCAGGGGAACCTCTCCATCACACGACTATAAAGAAAATGTGGAACAACAGCCACAAGGATTAATTTTTAATCTATCTAGCATTGATTTAACAAATGATGAAGTTAAACTTTTGAATAAGGGTTTAAACTTCATCCCACACACCAATAGCAACGTGATAGATACAGTAAGAGACCTTAGAGTGTTTTGTCGCAACTTGATGTTGAAATACCTATTTAAACCTGATGTTAACCCTGAAACAACAAATATACCTGTTAGTGTAAAGAAACAGTTCAATTTCAAGAACCTAAGTGATTTTGTACCAAATAATCACCCTTTGGTCGAAACCTATCTTAAATTAACAGAAGGAGAGCTTCATAAATTTTACACTAATAATAATTCTATTCCAAATAAGAAGAGAAGGTTTAATAATTTAACCTACAATGAGAGAGCCAGTCTGAATAAACTAAAAAATGATAACATTACTATTAGACCAGCTGATAAAGGCTCTGGAATAGTGATTTTAGATACAGAATATTATGTATATAAAATGAATACAATGTTACATGACAAGTTCTATAAGAAGGAATGTATGAATTCTATAAACAATATGTGTATTTATGTTCATAATGTACTAACTGACATCTTTAAAAGTGGACTAATTGATAAAAACTTATATGAATACTTGTATATACCTTCACCCACCATTCCCATTATACAGGGCCTACCTAAAATCCATAAAAACCATACTGACCCACCGATGCGACCAATCGTATCTGGGAAAGGATGGGTGACCGAGCACATTTCTGTTTTTATAGAGAAACACCTGAGATGTATTTTAAATAATAATCAATATGTTTTAAGAGATTCAAAACATTTTTTAACAGATCTTTATGAAGAATTAAAAGATTGTACAGCTATAGATAAACTAATACTGGTCACACTCGATGTTCAATCATTATTCACAATAATCCCGAATGAAATGGGTTTGCACTATGTAACATGCTATCTTAAAAAGCACAGTGATTATTCTGAAGTTCTCATTGATCTTATAACACATTTTCTTGAATTGATCTTGGAAAACAATGTTTTTATGTTTAACAACAATGTTTATAGACAATGTGAAGGCGTAGCTATGGGCACTCCATGCGCAAATAGCTACGCCAATATGTTCCTAGCCTACTGGGAAGAGGCAACATTGTTTCACCATTCTTTGTTTAAATCCAATGTAATGTTTTATAGGCGCTTTGTAGATGATTTATTCATTTTATGGAAAGGTAGTATGACTGCTTTGAAAGATTTCATTGTAATAATTAATGATTTAACAGAGTGCCTTAAATTCACAACACAATTTAATGAGACCAGAATTGAATTTCTAGATCTATTCATTGAAAAATTACCATGTGGATTGATAAACACTGGGGTCTATAGAAAGAATTGTCACAGAAATATGCTGCTATTTAGAACTAGCATGCACCCCACATATGTTTTTAAAAATGTTATGAAAGGACAGGCTCTCAGGATGTCCAGGATGAATTCTAATGCATTAGGCTTAGAAAGGGATTTAGATGAGTTAAGAAACCAACTAATAGAAAGAGGTTACAAACCAAATGAAATCAAAGAACACCTAGAAATAACACCTGAAATAAGGGCAACCAGAGGTGCACCATATTTTGGACCAGCCAATACAACTAATATGGGCACCAATGATGGTTCAAACAAGGTCAAGTTTCCAACGTTTTACACCAGAGACAATGACGAAATTAGACTCATTATAAATAAATATTGGGACATTTTAACTATTGACGAAGACATAAAGAGCATAGTAGGTGAAAGACCCTCATTTCTATATAGGAATAAAATGAATTTAAAAAGGATGTTGTGTTACAACACATATAAAAAGGATTTAGATATTATAAATGCCACAATGCCCTGTGGTAAATGTAACTTTTGCAAATTAATCAATACCGAACATGTTTTTATACACCCTGACTTTAATAAAGAAATTATCATAAATGCAAATGCCAACTGCATGACATGTCACGTAGTTTACCTAGCAGTGTGTTCGGTATGCTCATCCTTCTACGTGGGCAAAACTAATAGATGCCTACGTGATAGGATGAGGGAACACTGCTATAATATAAGAAAGCTGAACACCAACAATGCTTTAGCAAAACATGTCAAGGAAGCGGGTGTACAACATACTTTTACATTTAGGGCCTTGGAAGTTATAACACCGAACCCAAGGGGAGGAGATATAAGATGTCATACTGAAAACAAGGAGAGTGGTTGGATTATTTTATTAAGAGCCGATAGAGGGCATGGTTTGAATGAGAGGGCGTCGATCAAACCATACCTAAAACAAAGAAGACATATCAAATAATTATTTACACAATATAATTATCCATATTCATACTCATTTCCCATAGTTTTCTACATCTTAAGGCATTTATCCCAATATATACACACTTACATATTACTCGATCTACTCAACCCCTAGTAAGATAGTATGAACTTCATGTTCTCATACACATAGTCCAATATACTTTATACTATATACATTAACATGTTTACACATAGATGCATCTTGAGACATAATTTGTAACTCATACTTATATATTTACACAGTTTCATTTATCCATCATAACACTTAAGCACAATATACATTTTTCATATATATTTTACATATATTTCACATAATACAGTACATATATATTTATACATAAGATTCATAAACAATTATTTATATTTATACATATAAATATTTATTTATCTTTCTACACATATTTATGTATTTATTCAAACATTTTTATACACAATTTATATTTATACTTACATTTATATA
The DNA here is from genome assembly GCF_019279795.1 of Protopterus annectens. Taxonomy (NCBI): domain Eukaryota; kingdom Metazoa; phylum Chordata; order Ceratodontiformes; family Protopteridae; genus Protopterus; species Protopterus annectens. The sequence goes on from NC_056749.1 coordinate 85,442,541, forward strand.
TTTATTCATATCTTACGTATACATCCACACATTTTTATACAAAATAGATTTTTTATGTATTTTTATATATTTTCCACTAACATTACTACATTTATACTGATAGATTTAAGGGACGTATACATTTTATTTGCCATTCATGTATATATACATTGGAATGTCACTTATAATCATCATATTTATACATAACTAATATATGTGATACAATGCTTATATATATACACATCAAATCTCATATATATACATATTGGTTATAAGTATACACATTCATATATTCTTAGTTTTTAATATTTAATTGGTTATCTATAAAGCATGTACATATATATACATATACAACACTATATACATAGACATTTTGTTTATGAATATATTTCTGTTTTTATTCAAGTTTTTAATATTCAATATTTTTTATACATTTACAGGCTCTCTTATATACAATTACATTTATATCTCTATCTAAACATTTATTAATACACATGTACTCATATATTTAATGTTTGTCATACACATATATATTTTCATATATTTAAATATATTTTAACATACTCTAACACCTTCTATCATATTCCATTTGGAATCAATGTCATGAGACACTGATATACAGGTAATAATACTATGGTTCTAATAACTTGCATCTAAATCACTACTATATTAATAAAGGCCATTTATTTATATAGGATGATAGAGAATATATATAATAATACCACAGCAGTTTATGCTCTACATCACATATAAAGTTTATTGGCTCTCCTGTATAGTAAAGTTTGATTTTCTCTAATACTTCTGAAAGTCTTGAACATGTTTTTAACATTTTAATAATTTTTGAATGTATTTGAGTATTTTTATGTAGCATAGTATATTGTATAGATTTGGTATGTTTAAGATGTAATGTGATGACGCTTCACTTTTTTAAACATTTAAATGACTTATTTTCCCACTCTTTTTATGAAATTACTTGATTGTTATAAATTATTTAATTAACAATTAATGAGAACACTATATAAAACACTAACGTAAAGTGAGAATGTAATGATCTGAAGAAGCTAACATTAGTGAAAGCGCTTATCTCTGTTCTCTGTTTCGTCTGTTTATGTACAATAAACAACTTGGATTTACATCGGAGAAGGTTCTTGACTGAATGACTGAATAACTGAAACTGAACTGTATTTGGATTTTTTCTACATTATTACATAGAAGCCACTTCACGCACAAGTACTTACTTTTTCAAATAGTATATATACAGTTTTGTGGAGATTGCACACCAAAGACATCAGGGTCGATTGCTTTTGCCGTGTGCTTTTGCCGTGGGATTTGTTGCAAAGCGCTTTTTTTACTGTAATTTTAGTGTATCTTTATCTAAACAATGTATAAATCTGTTTTCTCTCATTTAAGATATAGCAAGATAATATTTTACATCTAAGGTGTCACTACAAATAAATTATTAATATTGGATTATATAGCGTTTTAGACATAAGTATATACAGCTTTATGGAGATTGCACACCAAAAAAATCAGGTTCAGATTGCTTTTGTCGAGTGCTTTTGCCGTGGGATTTGTTGCAAAGCGCTTCTTTTCAGCATATTTTTAGTGCATCTTTATCTAAACAAGATATAGCAACATAATATTTTATAGATACTTTTATAGATACGTGCATATGTATCAATTTATAGGTCCTATTTTATTTTATCTTATTATCATTCTGAACTTTGCACTTTAAGATGTTCTGTGAGAAACGAGTTGATCTGTGCAACTTCTATTAGTGTCATTTAATGCCATTTAAAGTTGCACAGATACTTATTCATATGTAAATGCAAGATAATGTGTATTTATTTTATTTATTTATCTCTGTATAAACGCTGATTTATATTTTATATGTGTTATAAATTACAGTGCATTATAAGATGAGTTCATTAATATTATATAAACGTATTTTTATATATACATTTTAATTAAATTAAATCAGGTTTTTTTAAATAATCATTAAGAACTTAATTTAATTGAATAATTGATATGGTTTTGAGCGCCAAGATTAGTATATAAACTGGATTATATTTATTGTGTTTTATGTCTGAAGAAGCGTAGTGTTTACTACGTGAAAGCGCTTACTTTTTCTTAAATAAAGACGTTTGTGGATTATTGCAACAAGAGGCGAGTTTTCCTGTGGTGCTACCTTCTGTATTTGTTCTACATATTTCTCGTTTTTTGCTGTACGGAAGGTTCTTTGCTTATTAGCCGCAGTGTTGTTTTTCATTTCAATATAATACATGTGTTTGGTCGGCTGTCATGGCTCCGATTTTATGTTTGCAAAAATGTAAACCATTTTCTATGGTTTACATTTCTGCATGCTTACACTATGCCTGCACCACTTCCTGGATCACTACATACCTTCATTTGCATGCTACACTGCTGCACATGGGGTAATTAGCATACAGGGCCTGGGAGTTTTGCGGGCGTAGCGTACGCAGGTAGTGCACGTGGGAACAGCTCTTACCTGGGTCACTCGGCGGCCATATTTGGTGTTAGAACGCCGAAGCTACACCTGCACCTGGCGCAAGCTTTATGAATCCCAGGGAGTATCTTTTCAAAGTTTGCATTGTCAATATCATGCGCAGTATATTTTCAAAGTTTGCAATGTCAATGTTTTTTCAGTTAACATTTTGAATGTTGATGTTTGGGTCTTTCCGCTACATTCAGTAGATCTATACACACACACACACACACACACACACACATATATATATATATATATATATATATATATATATATATATATATATATATAATTTATTTATTTATTTTACATTTGTTAACCGGGAAAGTTTGACTGGACACATATCCATTTTCAGCAGAGGCCCGGGGAGAAAAGCTCCAGTAGCATGACCTACAAGAAATTTCAACAGAATATTTTGCAGAGATATACAAGTTCCTTGGAAATAAAAATCAGTATAGTTTAACATTTCATTTAGTAATAGATTATAAAAAAATAGACAAAGACATTAATTCAAAAATATTTTGTGTTTCTTCTCTGTCCTAAATTGTGAGTACTCTCAATGTTTCATAACAGAAATAGCTGGTGTCATCAAACTTACAGAGAAAGAAATTAAGGACATTTAGTGTAGCGGTTAGCATTGTCGCCTCATAGCAAGAGGTTCTCTGGTTCGATCCTCAGCTGGGGTGCCTTCTGTGAGGAGTCTGCATGTCCTCCAAGTGGTCGCGTGGGTTTCCTCCCAGGTGCTCTGGTTTCCTCCCACATCCCAAAGACATGCTGTAGGTGGATTGGACACTCTAAATTGGCCCTAGGTGTGAGTGAGTGCGTGCGTGTACCTTCATTGGATGGTTGGGCGCCAAGCTGGCATCCTGACACTGTAAAACTCTACTGCCAATCATGAGCGGACAGGTGATCCGCTGTGGCGACCCCTAACCGGGAAAACCCGAAAGCAGATTTGCCTGGACAGTAGCATGGAGAAGTGGGTTCTCAGGAGTGCCATTATGTATATATATATATATATATATATATATATATATATATATATATATATATATATATATATATATACAGACACAGATACACACACACACATACATAAAATGAACCAGACCCAAATATATATATATATATATATATATATATATATATATATATATATATATATGTACATACATATGCACATATTATAACTTGTAGAAAGTTCATGTCATGTAAACTGGAGTTACATCTGATAAAACCCTTTTAATCTGGAAAGTGCTCACATATTTACTTTTTTATTAAATAAGTGTCAATTTCCAAACAAGTTATAAGCGCTTGATTACTCTGGACTTTCAAATGAGATTGACTACAGTTCATGTTTCTTTTTTCTTAGTTTAAAGGAGCCTCAGCCAGCAACTTAAATGATCAAGAAGTAGCAGCTTTCCCCATAGTTTGTTTACATTAAAAAAAAGGTCCTCCAAAAAGTCTAATAACCAATGTAAAAAATGAGGCACCAGACCAAGGTAGGTGAAGATAAAGTTCAATTTAATCCACAAACAAGATACAGACAATGGTGAGCGCTTTCGTAGCCAGAGCTACTTCAGACAGTTGAAAATAATTACTCATTCATATTTAAAAGTTACCAACAACCAATCAGAATCAAATTCCAATTAAAACAATACAAAGCTGTTTAAGCTATTAATTAAAATAATATAATGCTTAAAATACCAAATCTAGTCTATAGTTCTAGAATAAACCTATAAAATATACTTAAAATTACATTTAAAATTTTTTATCTGCGTAGTGGTTTATGAATAAGTACAGGTTTAATAGAAACTTTGTCATTTAGGCCCCTGCCTATATTAGCCCGCATCCTAATGATCCATTCAAGTTTCTTATTCTCTAACAGGTTCTTTATAGGACCACCTCTACATCCCATTTTGACTTTCTCTACTACCATAAATTTAAAGGTGTGTGTCGTATCTAATGCCATCACGTGTCTTGCTAGGGCATTAGTCTCTGCCCTCCTATATATATATCATAGACATGCTCCCTGATCCTATCACGAAGCCTTCGTGTAGTCATACCTACACAAAATGAGCAACATATATTGCAGTGAGCTAAATATACAATATTTGTGGTGTTACAGTTAGCTGCTAGTTTAAAATAGACAGTCTTCCTTGTATCTGGGTGTTCAAAGTATCCTTTCTCATCAATATATGTACAGTAGTTGCAGGAATCACATGGAAAGGTCCCGTGATTGTGGAAAAGCCTCTTAATGGATCTCTTGTTTTTATATGCATATCTGCGGTTATCTCCTACTAATGTTTTAACTCTGTCATCTGATTGAAGTATATTCCAATTTCTGGAATAGATTTCCTGTAACATCCTAATGTTACTTGCATACGTAACTGAAATCCTCATGGGATTCGTTTGTCCAGTTTTTTGTTCATATACCTGATTTGGACTGGAGAAATAAGGTTTTCCTGTACTGTTCCTAATAGATTGTGTATTAGATGTAATGGATTTAATTTCCTTGTTCTTATACCCTTCGATCAGATGGCAGGGTTAAAACATTAGTAGGAGATAACCCCAGATATGCATATAAAACCAAGAAATCTTAAGTCGGCTTTGGAGAATTTTTTTACCATGGTTTCTTTCCTTGGTTTCCTTGATGGTGGTGGGGGCGGGATGCGGACATCTAGGGTGAATAGCTTATGGTCGGATCTGACCAATGAGGAGTTGATTAAGGTGTGGAACACCGGTCACTCATGTTGGTAATGACTAAGTCAATGATATTGTTGCCCCTGGTAAGGGTGTAGTTAAGTTGATCCAGGGCATCGGAATTTATGAATTCTAGAAAGCGTTGAGCGAAGGAGTTGGTATATGAATAGTTTCCCAGTTAATGGTGAGGTAGTTGAAAATCGCCCATTATTAGTGTGTTTGCTTGAACCCTAATATTTTCCAGTACATCAGGAAAAGAGGAGTGGGAATCCAGGGGCATGGTGGGGGATGTGTAGCAAGCTACAATTTGGATTGCAGTTTTGCCCAGAGTTTGCTGCATTTGGAAAACCTTGGATGCATTATGCTGCGCAACTAGCCTGGAAGTGTGGATATCCTTAATGAATGTGGACATACCTCTGCCTTTGGTGTTCTGGTCCAGGTAAGATGGCCAAAAAGTGTGGTATGAGTTATAGCCTGGTAATGCAGGGGTGCTCTCTAGAGCCTTGTACCAGGTCTCAGTCACTGCACAGATATCGATGTTCTCCATTTTAAGGAGTGCCTCGAGTGAGTGCATTTTGCGATTTAGACTTATTGCATCGAGTAGCATTACCCTCCATTTTTGCTTGACTGTTCCGGTTATGGTGGTGAATTTGTCATTTGAACCTTGCCTAACAAAGGCACTATAGGGGCGGCAAGAGCCTTAGCCAGTATCCGGAATTCCAGGTGCAGGCCATCTCTGGCAAAGCATCGTGGTCTGTTGAGCATGTCGTCTCAGGCAGACAGATACTGGATCCTCTTAGAATGACACCAGAAGCTTAGCCAATTATTGAAGTCAATCATTTTGTCCTTGTACTGCAGTATCATTCCGGGCAATGGCAGGCTAGGGTCATACCTGCCTGGGCTACAAGATCAGAGAACTCTTTAATTTCTCTTTAAATCTAGTCCAGGAAGGTACATCACAGGTCATTCACACCAACACGGACAATGACAGAGTCATATTTGTACTTGTTGTGGAGTGACAGGAGTGCATGGGTTATGTGGTGGATCCTGGCACCCAACAGGCAGCTGACAGTAACCTTCTCCTTGTTTAGCCTGGTGAGTGGGACATCAGTGTGCCTGACTATACAGTCACCTATGACTAGAGTGTTGGGTACGTTGTTATGCCTTATGGGCTGTGGTTGAGTGGCAGACTGAGTTTGTGGGCTATGGTTGTATTGGGGGGTGGAGGTTGCTTGCATTTCTGCTTTGGAGGTCTCTGTTGCTTGAGCAGATTTTTATTGAGAGCCTCCGTGAATGTAGGTGTGTGTTTCTTCTTTCTGTGTGTGTGTTTTGGTGGTGTAGGTTCTGAGGGACTATGTGATGAGTGTGATGTGGTGCAAGTGTTTACCTTCTCCTCTTGACTGTCTAGTCCAGTCTTGGGTGAAGAGAGCTTTGCTTCCAGTTTGGCTATATAAGTGCATCTCTCACAGGTTGTACTGTTGGGTGGTAGGTCTGTGTACATGAGGCAATTCCTGTATTGCCCCAAGATGCCCAGATTCATCAGGTAGACAAGAGAAAACACCGGGAGCTGACCCTTAGACATGCCTGGATAGGTGCTTATTTATTAAGTACTAAAAACTGTTTTCTTCTAGACAAGTGAGGAAAGTTGAGTGCTGTAGTCATTTGTAGCTTATTTAGTGCTTACAACAAGTTCTGAATAAGTGCTGAGCTCAAAGAAACAGATTTTAATGCTAAAACTAAAAAACTGGCTAGTTCTAAGAGAAAATTTGAAGAGCAGACTTTATGGCGCCGGAGGAGTTTAACCCTAGCTAATGCATAAAGTGTATATATATATATATATATATATATATATATATATATATATATGTATATATATATATATATATATATATATATATATATATTTTTTTTAATGTAACAGTAGCAAATGAGCACACTGATTTAAACAAATTAACCAATTAACCAATAAAAAGCTAAAAACTGAGCCCCGTTCCAGCAGTCTTCGATCAGACAAGTTCTAACTTCACAGTCCTGCCACTAGGGTGCAGGGGAACCTTCTCCAAAAGAGATGGCCTGGATAGTGCTGTTGCAGTGTTGAAATTTTCCTTCGGCTATGATCTTTATGTCTACATTCCTAGTGCAAAGGCTATATCTTGCATGGACTAATTAGTTCTTCATATCACCTTCCTGTTTTTTTCATATCTCACATCATATTTATATCAACTTTATAATAAAATGTGGCATGCAACAGAAGGGAATTATTTTCGTCTGCCTGTCAGTATGACTGGTATGTATAATTCAGTATCATTCTTTTCTCCCTTGTCATAATATCCAGCTCTCATATATACCCAGTCTTTTCTTTATCCTGCCACTGACCTCTTTTTTGCTCTTTTTTCAAAAATAATTTATTACATTATAATATAACACTGTATTTCTTACTCATCATCACATACTTTACACTTTACATACATTTTTTCTACTTTACACTGTATCTCACCTTTTACTGGTAACCTTGCATGAGCTATTTACCAGACAAAATCCCACTGTTTACTGTATCTTTCAGATATTTCTGTTCTTATTAATGCATCTTTTATCAGATATTCAAATAATTTACAATAAATTACTTCATAATACTGTTTTTATAACAGGTTTATACAAAATATTCTGCAGTGTTACACATACAACAACACTGACTTTTGTATTTATTCAGTCTTAAATGCTGGGCATGCATTTGTTCTGAAATGTTTCTCCACTGTATAACCGTTTGCTGTTCATAGCTTTTTTTTGTGCATATTCTTAAACTTCTCTTCAGATTTCTTAGTCCAGGATTTACAACATATTTTTCATATAGTTTCCATCTATCCATTTTTGCACATGGAGTTGGGGTGTCACTTCAATGGTGACAATCACCTAGAGCCAAGGTTTACACAGCTGGGTGGCTAGATCTGATGCAGTAGTTCTTCCACAGCGCACGCGCACACACACACACACACACACACACACACACACACACACACACTCATGGCCAATTTAGATTGCCAAATCCACTTACTACATGTCTTTGGAATGTGGGCAGAAACCAGAGCACCTGGAGGAAACACCAACAAACACAGGGAGGTCATGCAGATTCCAAACAGAATGCACCCCAGGCAAGACCTGAACCAGGGAATCTGTTGCTGTGAGGCAACAATGCTAAACCTACACCACTGTCCAGACTTTCTTTGCTTTCATTATTAAACCATCTACAGATGTTTGCATCAATGGATATTCTATTAAATTTTCTGTACTGTAGTTCTACTTGTTATATTATCTTTCAATTATTTAACTTTACATCTGTATAAATAACGATATGAACTGAAACTGCACCACGAATGATACACTCAAAAACCAGAAAACAAAAAGTGCCAGTAATCCACACAGCAACACGAAATTGTAGTTTTAGCGCTTTCAATCACTTTTATTCTGTGACCTTCTTCAGAAAATACTTTTTCATTGTGTGTACTTCCTTTTATATTCATCCACAGGAAATGACATTTTGATGACATAATCAATGCATATGTTAACCATATTTATGAAACAAATGTTTTCATATTTAAAAAAACTTTTATGTAATTGACATAATATTGTTGTGATAATATTAAATATGAATGATTGAATTATCTGTATATTAAAAAACATTTTATATTGATCATTGATCATCACTTCATTTTTGTATTTCAAAGTCGGGGAATTTGGCAAAGCAGTCAATTTTCTAGACATTAATATAGAAATCAATATTGAAAGTAAGGTTTTCACATGTAGGATTTATAGAAAACCTTATTTTGCCAATCAATACCTACATAACGACAGCCTACATCCTATACACATGAATGTTATTAAGGGACAGTATATAAGGTTAAGTAGGTTAACATCCAACGATGAAACTTTTATAGAAGAAGGCAAAATCTTGAGAAAACTGTTCCAAAAATGGGGTTATGATAAAAAGTGGATTAAAAAATAGAGAAGGAAGTTATACTTTTGAGAAAAAATGTAGCCAAGCCAATATTACATTCCACAGACATCTTGGTAGAAGCATGTGTGATGTCTGAACATGTTTGTAATACAGAAAATAAAAACAAAAATGAATCTAGAACATCTTTTCCGATACCTATAGTAGATGAAATGTGGGAAATCAAGAATGTTATAACAGAAAATTGGAAGATCATTTTGGGAAACAAAGAATTAGTGGACATTTTGGGATTTGGCCCAAAATTCACATACAAAAGAAATTCAAACATCAAAAGTATGTTAGAATTCCATGAAGATTCTAAGAAATTTTCTAGAGCATGTTCCATTAAAAAAGGTACCTACAGCTGCAACAATTGTAGGCAGTGTAGGTTCATTAGTAATACATCTTTTGTCACTTTAGGGCAGTTTAATGAAACATTTTGGGCAAAAAACTATTTTAATTGTAATAGTGAATTGATAGTTTATGTAGCAAGCTGTGTGACATGTAGACATTATTACATAGGCAAGACAAAAAGAAGCCTGAAAAGGCGTATTTACGAATATAATTTGGCGATCAAAAAAAGTGACAAATCCAATGCTCTATTTAGACATTCTAGCATTTGCAAAGAATTCAAGAAGTTTGAATTTTTTGTTTTGGACAACGTAGATAAAGTCATTTTTGGTGGAGATTTAAACATCCTAGAATGCAAGGAAGCATATTGGCAATTATATTTAGGGGCAGACAAACTTCCCGGATTAAATGAAATGATCAATATAAAATGTTTTTTAATATACAGATAATTCAATCATTCATATTTAATATTATCACAACAATATTATGTCAATTACATAAAAAATTTTTTAAATATGAAAACATTTGTTTCGTATATATGGTTAACATATGCATTGATTATGTCATCAAAATGTCATTTCCTGTGGATGAATATAAAAGGAAGTACACACAATGAAAAAGTATTTTCTGAAGAAGGTCACAGAATAAAAGTGATTGAAAGTGCTAAAACTACAATTTCGTGTTGCTGTGTGGATTACTGGCACTTTTTGTTTTTTGGTTTTTATCTGTATAAATACTTTATTTATACATGCTGTAAATAACTACTTTATTGATACAGAATACAGATAACCACATTCTTAATACGTGCCGCTTTCACCCACAGTGGACAACCTCTTTTCATTGTTTTACGAATTCTTGGTGCTCCCTCAAAACCATTTACTGCTGGCTTACAATAAATATGTACCCACTTCACCTGCATACTTAGTGGACATCCTTATCTCACGGTTTCATTAATTCTTACTGTGTTCCCCAAAAATCCATTTACTACTGGCTTATACAAATACGAAGCCGCAGTGGTACAGCGGTTGCGTTAGGTTCTCCCATTCGATTCTCAGCTAGTGTGCAGGAAGTGCCTTCTGTGTGGAGTCTGCATGTCCTCCCCACGGTCGAGTGGTCTCTGAAAGACATGCGTGCCTTCGCTGAAGGTTGGGCATCAGGCTGGCAACTCGGCATCATAAAAATCTACTGCCAATCATTAGCGGACCGGAGTTCCACTGTGGCGACCCCTTACTGGGAAAAGCCAAAATGACAAACAACTGGCTTATAATACAAATGTACATATTACATTTTGCTGTATTTTCAGCAAAGGAACAATCTCTGGAAAATAAGTTTCTTTTCAAGTTAAGGTTTATTTACAGGACAAACAAAAACTACTTTTTTGACAAAATGTGGAATAAGAGAAAATAGCAAAACAAAGTCTGTTTCAGAGACTTTTGTTTGATAAACATAGGCTCGTTGTTTCTGATACAAGACTACCCGAAGATCTGATTAGTGAAAGCAACACTACTTCCAAGTCCCCATTGTTACTCGATCACATAAGCAGGATATCCTTACCTTTTCTCTTTCCTTCACTCTAGCAACTCCAAATAGCTGTGGCATATTGGTGGCTGATGGGCTGTGCCCCTTTAAGGGCAGCAACATAGAAATAGGCAGGCAAATTAGAACTAGGAAGGAACTTAATGATAGCAGCTGCAATGTAGAATATTCAAAAGCCCAGTACTATGTTAACCATCAGATATGTGACCTTAAGTTCTAAAGAAGGTCCTGGGGGGGGGGGGGACTCAGGAAGGAGTTACATGTACTAGAAGGAATGCAATGCAGAATGTATTCCTGTGAGGGGAAAGGAAATATTAACCTAGAGCGGAGAAGGTACTTTAGTTTATCCCTGTCTTGGTGGAAATGTAAAATGAAATTGTTTGGATTTAGCTCTGCCTCTGTGGTTCCAGTAAGAGCTGTTAATTTATTACTAGCCAGCTATTTTGCCAAAACCTAGTGTTTAAGGGGGACCACACGCATGCATACATACAAATATTTAAAGCATGGGCTTTAATGCCCTTCTAGCCTGTCGGTATGTCAACACACTTGGTCCCATAACAATGGCCCAGGCTGTTCTAAAAAATATCTGAACTAGTGGTTGCTTTAATGTAATTTGATAATGTGATCCATGTATCAGCTGCTCTCTCATTGAACCAGTTAGTGCACTTCTCATTCCTACAGAATCTTCCACATGGGTAGTCTGATGATTCTCTACCACTGTTTGATAACCCCAAACATTCCCAGGGGTAGTGGTCTCTAAATGCCCTATATACTTGAATAAGGTCTCCTCTTAAATATCTGTATGAGACACTGTACATGTTCAGATATTTTAGACTTTCATAGCAACTTAAATTTTCACATCCATAGATTCCCTTGTTATAGTTTCACTGTATACTTTTCAGTTTACTCATGATTGTTAGTTACATAAGACCCAAACTTGAGTATGAAATAACAATATGGAAACCTTATAAGATAACAATCAATGACTTGAACTAAACTTGCTAAAACCCTATCTGCAAGGGAATACTGCATCTGAATATGATAGAATACAACAGATGAGATGAGCTGTGTTGTTCAAGATGCATGTAATACTTCTGAACCTGAGTTTTGCCTTAAAACAGCAGCATATTTCTTTTACGTCATTAATTCACATACACATAAACTCTCTTTAAAACTATATGATTGCCAATAGAATTGACTTTTGCTACACAGCTCACATACATTTAAGATGTTGAGGCTCCTCTCTCACGGTGCACAAGGATAAAACCCTTTCTGTGCCCCAGATGACATAAGTACAACTAGCGGAACAGGCACTGGAAGGCCCAGGTGGGGTCTTTCTCTTCCCTTGCGTTGTTAACTGCAGACCTTGATCTTCCTCCCCTTTACTAATATATATTTGTTACGGGCACAATATGCATGCTTTTGTATTCTTACTTCCACATACTTGTTGGTTTTGTATTTATTTTATATTATCTTTCAGCATAAATTTCTCATATTCACCAGTATCCCTTTTTCTCCACGATCTTTCTGTAATTGCAAAAAAAAAAAAAGTTTTTATAACTTTCATATCTGACTTAAGACATCACTTTCATATCTCAGATATTTCCTTTATTTTCCCTGCTGTGTGATTTGTAAATTCACTGCCTGTTAACGCTGATGCAGGAAAGATACTTTGGTGTAATTTTCCATAAATGTGGCTCACATACTATAAAACAATTCAGTCATTCTTCAACACTTATTTGCAAATGTTAATGGCTGTTTATAAACCTGAAACAGTTTTCCCTTTTTTAGTAAAAAGTCAACAAAGCTGTGAAATTTGGAAAAATGTATACAACTTGTATTTTCACTGAGACACAGCAGATATGTAAAACATTCTGCGTCACTGTTTATAAGCTACCAAGCCTGTAGGTTACCAGATTTATCCTACTACACCCATCCAGCTCATACAAGAACATCCCACTTGCTGCTTTCTGGTAATGTGGAACTTGTGTACAAGCCAGTGATCTCAAAGATCTCTATAGAGTTGTGATAATGCATGGAAAATTGTTGAAGATTCTGGGATGTAGAACATACAGTCCTTGTGTTTCATTGTCCCTAAAGGCAGACCTCTTCCTCTCAAGTGCTCCCCTTTCTATCCTGGTGTTTCATACACTGTTCTCCCCATTTATGCTCGTGTTTCATCATCCCTAAAGGCAGACCTCTTTCTCTCAAGTGCTCCCCTATCTATCCTGGTGTTTCGTCCACAGTTCTCCCCATTCAAGCGCTCCCCTATCTATCCTGGTGTTTCATCCACTGTTCTCCCCATTCAAGCGCTCCCCTTTCTATCCTGGTGTTTCGTCCACTGTTCTCCCCATTCAAGTGCTCCCCTTTCTATCCTGGTGTTTCGTCCACTGTTCTCCCCATTCAAGCGCTCCCCTTTCTATCCTGGTGTTTCGTCCACTGTTCTCCCCATTCAAGCGCGCCCCTTCCTATCCTGGTGTTTTGTCTACTGTTCTCCCCATTCAAGCGCTCCCCTTTCTATCCTGGTGTTTCGTCCACTGTTCTCCCCATTCAAGCGCTCCCCTTTCTATCCTGGTGTTTTGTCCACTGTTCTCCCCATTCAAGCGCTCCACTTTCTTATCCTGGTGTTTCATCCACTGTTCTCCCCATTCAAGCACTCCCCTTTCTATCCTGGTGTTTCGTCCACTGTTCTCCCCATTTTCTTCTGTATCAATCCCAGCACAAAACTTTCTCTGTTTTCCTTTGTGAAGATGAAGTAATATGTTTATTCTCCCATCTTTACTCAGACTGGTCAGTTGTGTTCTTCCCTTCTCTCTTTTTGCAATGCAGCTAAAAAAGCCTGGGTTCCTGCTTGATCCCTTCTGCTAACTCATTTCAGCTTCTACTATTGCTACCTGAAAACTCAAAGGTTTTCAATGGAGATCACGGTACAGTATGGAATAGGAAATTTACCCTTTTCCTCACTGTAGTACTATCCCGAAGTTGATATATTTAATTTACAGGAGGGTGTTGGGGGTGCAGGGGGGCATGCCACCTGCAAAAATGTAAAAAGTTAGATTTTTGTGTTTATTGTTTTTGGATGTTCGAGTTAGATCTTGAGCATACGAATTTCAAGTTTTTGAAAACTTGATCTGATAGGGATCTATATATATATATATATATATATACATATATATATATATATATATATATATATATATATATATATGTATATGCATATATATATATATATATATATATATATATGGTTCCACTTCAAATCATCGAATTATCATTTCATTGAATTGCAAACCATCGAGACCAAATCGTCGAAAACTCATTTCATCGAATCTCAAATCACTGAAAACTATGAAGCAACTACAAATAACATTCCACAATGTTTTTACTACATTTATGCAGCATTCTTGGGGCTCCCCACACCCCCCGTATGTAGTTGCTTAATAGTTTTCAATGATTTGAGATTCGATGAAATGAGTTTTCGATGAAATGGGTTTTCGACAATTTGGTCTCGATGGTTTGCAATTCAATGAAATGATAATTCAATGATATGAAGTGGAACCATATATATATATATATATATATATATATGTATACATATATGTGTGTGCATGTGTGTCTATATATATATATATTTATCTACCCTAATAGATGGCGACATACATCCAAACCCTGGGCCCAGAGCTACCTCTCTTGATGCCAGACCTACTATTTGTAGCCCCTCCCTCCCATCCCTTACCTCTCAATCTAATGCATTAGTTATAGGACACCTGAACATACAAAGTGTTAACAACAAAGTCACACATCTCCATTCTCTTCTTGATCTTCACTCCTTCGATATTCTCTGTCTTACAGAAACCTGGCTAAAACCCTGCACTAAAGATAATGAAATCATTCCCCCAGGCTATAACATTGTGAGACAAGATCGAAATACCCACAGAGGCGGGGGTGTAGCCCTGCTATTTAAGACAAAACTTCACATATCCTTAGTTCCCTATGAACCTCAAGTGGATACCAAGGCTGAACTTCTTTTGGCAAAATTGCAAATTAACCCAAATAAATCAATCTTTATACTCTGTATCTACCTACCCCCCGGAAACAACACTACTATAATCGAAAACATCCTTAGTTGGACATCTTCAAATTACCCCCAAGAAACTATCATATTAGGAGACCTAAACCTAGATTGGTCCTCAATAAACTCTGATAACCCCACCACCCATATTAATCTACATGGCTATTCTCAAATAATTAACACCACTACCAGGATCAACAAACCTAGCAACAAAGAAAGCATACTAGATTGGATTCTAATTAACAAACAACAACAATCCTACCTTGCAGGTACCTTACCTGATAACATTAGTGACCACTACCTAACCTATATCATAAGACTAAAGACTACTATCACTAACAACCCAGCCCTTAAAACCTCACGATATAATAAACACTTTAACCTTATCCTCTTCTTATCTGAACTAAATGCCTGCAACTGGAACCCCTAAAACTCTCACACTCGCTGATGCGGTTGAATATTTCAATTCTAGATTCTTATCAATCCTTGACAATCATGCACCAGAACGTACCATCAGAGTTAAAACTAAACCAGCCCCCTGGCTAACTAAAGAAACAAGACAAAAATGTTACTCAGAAATAAATCCTGGTCTAAATGGAGATCTAGTAAATCTCCTTCAGATCAACTGATCTTTAGGCAATTCAGAAATTCTACCAAAAAAGCAATAATCTGTGACAAAAGAAACTATTATAGTAATCTCCAACAAATTAATACTAATAAACCACAACAATTTTGGGCAACCTTAAATAAAATTATTCACCCTGGTAAGACTACTACTCCCGCCCCTCTGAGTCAGAAAAACACACAACCCTAGAAACTGCCAACACCTTTAACTCCTTCTTTACTGAAACCATTAACTCTCTAGCCTCTCACCTCTCCATAGATAAATCATCCATCCCTGACCCCACTTCTACTAATCTCCCTACCTTTAAACTACAACCTATCTCCACCTCCTTTATCCAAAATGTCTCCAAAAACTCAAACCT
>NC_056749.1:85463661-85526161 GCF_019279795.1 Protopterus annectens
GAATTGCAAGTTCTCCGATTTCCATCAGCTCAATGAATAAGTACAATCGACATCCTAAATTCCATCAACTCGAATTAACTCTCTCTAGTAAACTCTTGGTGTACTAAAAGTGGGATCAAATTAAATACTTAAAAATGTCATCCATCACTTTTAGTAAGCAACCCCCTCCCCCTCATCATACTGTATAGACAATGCACCACTACAGAATGAAAATGAACTCAGGGACCTAGGAACTGCGGCCAAGAATTCCTTCTCTTTTTGACTGTCACATGACAATGGGTTAGCAGGAAATCCTTTCGTTTAGCACAGCTAATTGCCAAAGGAATATTATCATGGTCAAAAGATGTAATCACGCCCTTATACTCAGCATTGATCAGGCCAATTATCAAGTACAATGCTTTCCTCACAATTATCTCACTAAACATATCAAACAATTAGAATGACCACAAGCATACCTCTCAAATGCCAAGATTTTTGCAGAATGTCCAGATTTTTGCCTCATATTTTTGGTCTGTTTCTCATACAATTTGTAGTTTTCTGGCAAATCACTAAGGATTCTTCCTCTTCTTCTTTCAGCTTTTTCCCGGTTAGGGGTTGCCACAGTGTATCACCTGTCCACTCATGATTGGTAATAGAGTTTTACGGTGTTGAGTTGCCAGCCCGGCGCCCAACCTTCCACGGAAGGCACACACACTCACACCTAGGGTCAATTTAGAGTCTCCAATCCACCTACAGCAAGTCTTTGGGATGTGGAAGGAAACCGGAGCTCCTGGAGGAAACCCATGCGATAACACTGAGGACATGCAGACTTCGCACAGAAGGCACTCCAGCCGAGAATCGAACCAGAGAGCCTCTTGCTGTGAGGTGACAGCACTAACTGCTGCACCACCGTGGCCGACCTGGTAAATAACTGAGGATTAAAGTCACTAAATAATGACATACATTCAAGTTTCAGATGTCATATCCTTTAGAAAATGTATGTCAGCACAAATTTTGTTATTTTAGCAATTTTATATGTTTATAAGAGCAATATTTAAAATCTTTCCCTATTTTTGTGCCTTTGTCCTCCATTATTTTAGGCTTTGTCCAAATATCTTTTGATAACAGGTTCAGAGGTATGATCCCAAAGGTTCCCAACCAAAAGGTAGCAGGCCTAAAGTACCTGAGCTAATGAGACAGGCTGGAAAAACTGTCTCTTTATTCAATGCCATACACTTTTGAGGGGAGATTTCTGTCTCACTTAGAATGACATTAGAGACCCTGTTCTCCTAGAACTCAAGGATCTCTTCAAGTCCAACATATCCACCAATACTAGAACCCATATCTTCAACAACAGATAAAGAAAACATAGTTGAGTGATAGGTATATAACTCAGCATCTCCCACACCCTTGGAATACATTTCTCCTAGGTGCTAAGCAGGGGAGTCACCATCTTTGTTTAAACATAACCTAGATAACTGGATGGGTAGCCACAAATTTAGTCTGGGATTGACTAGAATGACCATCCTGGAGAAAAGGGGTGTGACATGAGGGAGGATAGAGGCAAAGTGTAAAGGGTCTTAAGATGTAGTGACCTTGGAATATCAATGAAATCCACAGCAGCACTTACGTTTGTACCACTAAGACCAATCAAATTTCTCTCAATTCAAAGGACTGTAATTGTGTTTTTTGGAATTAATAGACTATTACAGTGGCTGTCAGGGAATGTATATCCTGAGTGGACTATTACGGAGTATTTCACTACTTTGAGGTAAGACCCACTTATTAGTAGATATTTAGCTAGTGGGTTTAGGTGAACACAGCCCCCATTCATCTCATTACATCTAACACCATGAAAATAAGTCTGTAAATAGTGAAACAACACAACGGAAACTTTATAAGTCAAATGGGTAATGCAGTTTTTTTTTTTTTTTTTTTTTTAATAAATCGGAAAACCTAAAAAACAATAATATCACAAGGAAACTTGTAGCCCCATACCCCCTTATAAGTACATGAACACCATGGTTCTATAACCACAGTAAAAAGACACACTCCACCTTCCATCAAAACTCCATTCTGCTGCCCTGCTTTTGAAATGCAATCCATTAAAAAGTGAAATAGAAATGCGGTAGCAGTTAAATATCTCTTAGAAGTTTAAAACAGAAAATAAACAATCCACAAAAACTGGAACCTGGACTGAGAACAAGAGGCACAAATTTTACCATAAAGAACAATTCATTTTCTGCTTTCGTCACTAGACTTAATCAGAAAACAATACATTCAACTGTAAAAAACTTCAGTTTAAAAATATCTGTAAGCCAATAGAAAGTACATCTTCATCCCACAATTAAGTGACATCACAAACAACTATTAAAGACATATACCTCTGTTAATAACTTATTTGTTCAAGTGAACCCTGCAGTGCAGTTAAGAAACACTTGATGTTGACTACATCATTCAACCCTGGTGCTCTGTGGTCTAGATCATATGTTCAAATTTTAAAAATCTCGAATGCTCTAAAGGGTGAAAATGCCGGAACTCAAAGTTCTGTTATTGAGATTGCAGTACAGTGAAAATTGGAATATTTGCCCTTTCCTCACTGTAGTGCGATCTCGAAGTTGGAATATATATTTAGCAGGGGTGTTCGAGTTCTGGCATTTTTGCTCTTTAGAGCGTTCGAGATTTTCATAATTTGATTATATGATATAGACCCTCTGCTGCAAGCATAGGCCACAAAATTCTGAGATGCCTCATGTGGAACTAGGCTAAGTGACAATGATGATAATATTGCTACAGGTATGGGTTGTAGATGGATTGTTTACAGGTGAGTTATGTTGTGTAAGACTGATAACAGGTAAGGAATTTGTAGTCAGTGTTGAAATCAGCTTCTAATGCAAGCAGGTTAGTTTTTGCTGGTTTGCCTGGTTTAAGGCATTAAGATACGGCTGGCTGAAAATATGAGGATTTGGATTCTGACAAATGGGTAGTGATTTTTTTTTAAATAAAATTAAAAAACGGATATGTGTAGAAGGAAATGCCCGTTTAATAAAATGTAATTAAAATCAAGAAACAATACACATAGCAGCTCGAATTCGACTCACTATGTGTATTGTTTTTTTTACTTTAATTATGTTTTATTAAACAGGCATTTCCTTCTACATGTATCCATTTTTTTATTTTATTTTCAGTGTTTGTTTTCACTTCGTGGTTGTCGTAGTGATTTTCTTTGTCTGCAATTTAGTCAAGTTGCATAAATTGTGGAGGGATTGCTAATCAGAGTATGTTTACTGGCATGTCAAGTTGTCCAAGCCTTTTATTTTTGTTTCATAAACTGCTTGGTAGATCAGGTTAGAAACTGGCCAGGGTTGGATTTAATACTTTTCTCCTTGGTGTAGCCTGTTGGTTGAGAATAGCTGTGAGAGTGCAACTAATGTTTTGAAAAGTGTAGAGGACGGCATCTGAGAATGTGTCAGTCTCAATGTCTGACTGTAGCGATAAAGGTTTCTTTGCTAAATTCAAATAAGTTTCTGACTGAAAAGACATGTATGGATTTATTTTTTTTTTTTAGCATTTGGAAGGCATATTTTGGATGGTGATTACAATGAGCATATCTAAACAGTCCTACCTTGGTTTGTGATTTATTGTTTTTTACTGTGCAAAGACATGCGACTGCAAGTGATAGCGAACAAAGGAATTACAACTTTAGTCTGGCTTGCAGAACTTGTATGGTCAGAACAACTTTACTGTATATCATTTATTATTCATTTGTATATTGCTGGTGTGATTTGTTTTTGTCACTGAAGTTGATTTAAGTTCTCTTTGAATTCTGTGGTTACTGATTTGGATTATTCTTTTCTTTTACAATATTTTATTCATTTAAAGATGAACATGGATTCCTTAAATGAGTATGCGATTAATGATTTGCTAATGCACAAACATCTTGTACATTGTAATAAATGCTATGCATTTGTAAAGGTAACAGCTGATAACACTGGTGATCTTTGTTCCTTGTGTCAAAGTTGGATGATTTGCTTACCGTTATTAGAAGTAAATCTAGACTTAATGGTGATGAGTGCACTTGTGCAATTGGCATGGCTTGGAGAACTGTTGTTACATATATTAATGAATGGACTGGTGAAATAAACAATGTTAGGCAAAAAACAAATAGAACACATTCAGGAAATGATGTGTCTATTGTCTGCAAAGATCATTCAACCCCTATGAAACAAGATGATGCCCCTGACAACTTTGGAATTCTGGATGCAAGTATTCAGCAATCTGAGGATTTGGAGAGTTTAGAAGGAAAGAAAAAAAGAAAGACAGAAAGGAAGGAAGGAAGAAGTTCACAACAAGTAACAAGGAAGAAAGAGAAACTGATTAATGACAATAAAGGAAAGAGAGAATACGTAGTAAAAAATACTATGCTTAGTTATGCAACACACAAGTTACAGGGAATGATGACATTTTTCTATCAGAAAACCTTCAGTCTACAGAAAAAGGCATACTTTTTCCAACAGAGAAGGTAGAAAAAACAGGCAAGGGGCAGGTGAAAAGGAAGAAATCAAAACTGAATCTGGAAGGATTGAAGAACATTACTGTAAGAAAAAAGAAGAGAAAGACAGGTGTTGATTACATGGCTCAAGCTGTAGATGTACAATGACAGCTGGATGAGAACTTAATATGCAATGAAAACAGTGGGAATAATAAGACTAATAAATAGTGATGAAGCTCTATCATTTTTAACAATTGACAAAGCAGATATTACTGCATTAGAAGTTGAAGATTCTTCAGATCTGGCCAGCAAATATATTCTTGTAACTGAAGATTCAGTTATTATTGGAACTGACACTTATATTTGCAGAGAAGATATGAACATCACATAGTGTTATGCTTGCTAGGAGCAAAAACAGAAGATGAGACAAGCCTTGGAACGCCTTAATGTGAAGCATGGATTGGTTTTTATTTATGTCGGTACAAATGATGTCATACACAGGATTTCTCTGACTGTTAGTATGGAACCTGACAGCCCTCTTAGATAGTATAGGTTGTTACTAGTGTTAGGACATATTTTTCACAAATCACATATAGAAAGGATCATCAGGTCACTGTGAATGAAAAGATTTTACGGGTAAATACCCACATGAAAAACGTATCCTATTTAAAAAAAAATGACAATGTGTACAGCATCCAAGCCTGGTTTGGGGCACACATGTTCAGGCAGGATGGCTTGCATTTGTCAAGATCAGGGAAAATTATTTTTGCAGCAGATATTTTGCAATATTTGACAAATACAAGGTAGAATTCTTGCCAGGTCAAAAATGTAACAGTTCACAGATAGCAACATTTGATGCATCTCTGATGGTTGTTAATGCTAGAAGCATTAATAATATTTTTTTTGTATTGGAAAATTTGCTACATTCCCACAGGAGTGATGTTATTGTTTGTGAAACATGGTTAAAGAACAATGACTGGAAACCAGTTCTGTCAAGGTATAAATATTTTTACTGTAACTGACATACTAACAAAAAATTAGGTGAAGTTGTCATGACAGGGATTAAAGATAATTATGAGACCTGGGATTATTACATGCTCAGTGATAACACCAATACTATAGACTATAACTGTGACAGTAAAGACAACCCTGGAAAATATAACAATTGTTGGAGTGTATAGACCACCAAAGTCTAGTGCATTTCTTGCATGAAACACAGGAGAGAAGAATAATATTAGCTGGGGACTTAAATTTACCAGAAACAGACTGGAATAAAATTGATTCAATAAGTTAGTAAGGAAATTATTCACAATGTATATTCAAGAACAAAAGTTGCTTCAGATTGTAAAAAACCTACCCGGGGACAGAACATACTAGACATTGTGTTCCTAAAGAAATTATTGTTACTTCAAGACAGGTTTTACCACCGTTGATGTTCAGTGATCGTGGGGTTATAAAGGTTAATTTGTTGCTAGATAATTCTGCCAAACTGAAATCTAAACCAATGCACAAAAGGTTAATTACAGATTATATGGAAGCAAAACAGTCACTATCTCAAGTGATGTGCTCAGTGGAAAAACTGCAGATGGAATGTGGAAAGTTTTGAAAGAGAAATTGTTTGAGTGCAAATAAAAAATAAAAATAAAAAAAATGTTTGACATCAGGATCTAGGCATACAACATCAGGGGGATATATTTCCATAAGAACAAGATATCTGATTAGGATAGGCGACAAAAAATATAAGAAATGGATGAGAGGTCGAACTACAACTTTGAAAACTGAAATAATGAATCTGGACAAACAGATTAAGCACAGTGTGAGACAAGCTCAAGAAAATGTTGAAGACAATTTATATAAACATATAGAGCATAATGGGGAAACCTTTTTATGGATACATAAGATATGAAAGGAGTAAAGACACAGAAATTGATAAACTGTGTGCAAATTTTTTAATTTATTCTCAGGCACAACAGATTATAGATATATTTACAAAATCTTATGCAAAACAATTTGGCTCCACAAAAGGAGTAATAAGTTGTCCTAGTGACATCCAGGTAACCCCAGATAATGGAATCAAATTAGATTATATTGAAAAAGAACTGCACAAACTAGATCTAAACAAAGCACAAGGAGGAGACGGAATTAGTAACAATGAACTGAGACTATTTCAGCAAGAACTTACAGTACTATTATATTTATTATTCACTAGGTCATATAACTATAGGGAGATTCCTCAAAATTGGAGACATGCACTTATTAAACCTGTCTTCAAGGGAAAGGGGAACAGGACAAACCTAGAGTCATGCAGACCCTTATGTCTCCTTTCATGTTGTGGAAAAATAATGGAAAAGGTAATATTGGATAAGTTATTGCCAGAACTGGATAGGTTGGGACTTGAAACCATATATCAGCATGCATATGTTGAAAACAGATCTATTACCACCTGCAACATGATGTTCTATAACAATATAATAACAGCTATGAATGAAAAATTGTGCTGTGATGTTATTTATATAGATTTAACTTCAGTATTTGACAGGATCATACACAAAACACTGATCAATAAATTAGTACAACCAGATATTGATGTATTTTTGATAAGATGGATAGCTGCATGTCTTACAAACAGGACATGGCAAGTATACAGCAACTGGACAGGTGAAACCCTTGGCTACAATCAGGGTGTCCCACAGGGCTCTATCCTAGGCCCTTACCTGTTCAGATTGTATCTTTCAGACCTAAGGTGTTCTACTGTCTATATGCAGATGACCTGAAATTGGGTAAACTGACTGCATGTTTGCAAAATAACTTGACTAAATAGACCTTTTGGGCACAGGAGAATAATATGCTGATAAATCCATCAAAAAGTAAGCATATGAGATATGGGAGACATAAACTGAAAGTTGAATATTTAATACAGGACATAGTGATTGAAACTGTAGACTCATACTCATTTAAGGACCTGGGTATATGGGTAAATTCAGCTATGAGTTTTTATAATTATATCAACCAATTGGATAATGACAGTAATAGAACTATAGGTTGTATAAAAAGATTTATAAAGTCTAGGAAATCAAAAATGATAAAGTCATTGTTTTTTAGTTACATTAGACCCAAACTTGAGTATGGAATAACAATATGGAAACCCTATAAGTAAACAGGCATGAGTAAACTGGAAAGAGTACAGCATCCATGGATGTGAAAATTTAAGTTATTATGAAGGACTAAAATATCTGACCTTGTACAGTGTCTCTTATAGATATCTAAGAAGAGATCATATTCAAGTATATAGGGGATTTAAAGACAACTACCCCTGGGAATGTTTGGGGTTATCAAAAAATACTAGAGAATCATCAGATAACAAATGTAGGAAATTCTGTAGGAATGAGAAGTGTACTAACTGGTTCTCTGACAGAGTAGCTGATACAGGGAACAGACTACCAAATTACATTAAAGCAAGTACTAGTTTAGATATTTTTAACAGCCTGGACACTTATTATGGGAACAAGTTAGCAAGCTAGAAAGGTATTTAAACGCCCGTACTTGAACTATTTGTATGTATGTATGTATGTATAGTATGGATAGGCTGCCTTTTTGGCCAAATTTGTCCAAATCTATGGTTAGCATTCAGTCTAAGGTATTTTATTTGCACTAGTTGTATTGTATCTCTGGGACTATTAATGATGTCTGCAAACCTAAAGAGGTTACAGCACATAGATGGCAGGGAAGGTCAGAACTAGGGAGCTCTAGTTTATATTGATATCACCCAGGATCATTGTTTCCAGCGATATAGTTGTGGAGAAAGAGTGAATTTGCACTGTATCTCTTACAATGTGGCTATTACCATCTGTTTTTTAATTTTGTTTTTTTTTTTTTTTTATCCTGATGACTGTAGCCTGGAGAGAGAATTTTGTCATTGTTGATGGGTTTAAGCCAAGTTTCTGTCTGAGTAAGAATATCAGGAAAGTAGTTGAGAATTCAAGAATGGAGTACAGAAGCTTTATTGCAGTCTCTCCAGATGTTTACATTGTACAGTTTCAACAGCGAAGGAGAAATGATACTATAGTTTAGAGGGTGGAAATTACAAGAGTTGTCAATACTGATGTAATTGCCTTAGGTGGAAGGACCAGGGTTGGAATGAATATCAACACTTCACTGAAGGTGATGCTACTAGAGGGGCTGTATATCGACTGGAGGTTTTCAAGGTAGGTGAGAGAGGAATGGAATATTTAAGTTTGCATCTGTAGAGAGGTTTTAAGAAGTGCAAATCAGTCAGATTATGGAAGGAAGGTCAAAAGTTAGAGAGGTGGGTAGGAGGATGAGTATGGATATGAAGGTAACAGTGGCAGTGCATCTGTAGGAGAAAATAAATACTAGCAGAATAATAGGCAGCACTATGTGTGCAGCAGTGAAAACTGAACTGTATAAACAGCAGGAGGGGAGATTACAGTGCAGAAGTGCATCAGTCAAATGGGACGTGTTCAATGGAAGAGAAAAAAAAACAGGTGGATTTAGAAAACTAACATGAGAAAGGAGTACAGGAGTGTAGGTTCAGCCAAACTAGGACTGATTTGAAAAAGGCGGTAGGAACAGGTAGGTACCCTGATACTTTTGAGAGAGAGGTAGGAAAGAATTAAGTATGTTGGTTGGATTTAAGTACTAAATGCATAGAATTTGTAGTAACATAACAAAACGAAGACTAAAAAGGTCACACAGATAACCAACTGGTTAAAAACACAAAAAGAAAAATCTAGCAAAGCTAGACTTCTGTGTGATACCTTAAACCTCTTGCATTAGAGGCCTCATGATATATGCAAATCACCCTTTACGGATATCAGGTGTTTCAGCTAAATGGCAATTCTGAATGACCAGGACTTTTTACATAAGAAGGCAGAAACATGCATGTTCACAGCCGGAGGGGGGTTGGCATTAATAGCCTGAAATTGTCCATAAATAGACTTAAAAATGAAAGTAAAAGAAGTAGTCATGGACGTTCAGAATTGCCATTTAGCTGAAGCACCTGATATCCTTAAAGGGTAATTTGCATATATCCCATGGGCCTCTGATGCAAGAGGTTTAAGGTATCACACAGAAGTCTAGCTTTGCTAGATTTTTCATTTTGTGTTTTTTAACTAGTTGGTTATCTGTGTGACCTTTTTACTCTTCGTTTTAGGTTGTTAGTTGGGATATTTTGTAGATACCCTAATGTTTATGAATATCAGCTGGGTATGACAACCCTGTGTTTCCAAAGGCCAAACATTCCTCTTATGCTGTGCTGAAGATATTATAAGAAGGCAGAAACATGCATGTCCACAGCTGGAGGAGTTTTGCTTTAATGGCCAGAAATTGTCCATAAATAGACTTAAAAATGAAAGTAAAAGAAAAAAGTCTTTGTCATTCAGAATTGCCATTTAGCTGAAACACCTGATATTCTTAAAGGGCGATTTGTATATACCCCACGAGGCCTCTGATACAAGAGGTTTAAGGTATCACACCGTTAAAAGTCTAGCTTTGCTAGATTTTTCATTTTGTGTTTTTTACTAACATATAACAGGGAATAATTTGTTATTGTATTGGGATTATTTTGAAACTGCTGGAGGGAGTGATTAGGCCCATGATTCTGACTGGATGGAGATACTGGAGATGTGGTTGGTAAGTATGAATGCAGTGCATAGTGGGTGGGGGGGGGTGAAGCAAAGCTGAGTGGAGATGTTTTTTCCCTAAGGAGTAGTATCTGTGGGAGAAGAGGAAGGCAGTAATTTGGTTGGCTGCCATTGATTTACTGGTATATGCTAATGCACCTTGTGAGACATAGCAGAGTTTAAAGAAAACAACAGAAGGCTGTAGAAAATGTAAGAACAACCATAAAGAATTAGATAAAGATTGGTAGACTGGCTAAGGACTTGCAGACCCCAGGATAAGCATGCCATGAAGGGGTACTATGGTAGAAATGAAGACCAGGATGCAGTGGACTACTTTGATAGCTGTAAGAAAGGGGTGATTATAAGACTTGGAAAGAAGAAGAAGAAAAACAGGAGAAAAGAAACAGAAATCTATAGGTAGAATAATAATGACCAGAAAGAGAGAAGGAGCAAGACAAATGAATTACTTTCAGGTAGAAGATGCTCTGCACATTGGGCAATTTGCCAAAGGTGAGGAGAACTGCAGCACCTGAGTGCTTACTGTGAGACTACAGGAATAACAGAGGAAGGACTTTATAGAAAAAGGATGATACCCGTCATGAAAAGTGGATATTGTGTTAGTGTCCATGGCAGTAGTGGGGGCATACCAAGATGTCGATAGGTAGGGTATGCTAGGTGACAGTGAAGGGAAAGTAAGAGATGCACACACAGGCAGACAGGGCAAGTTAGATGTCGAGATATGTGTTTGTTTGCAATGTGGATGAGACAGGAGAGATATGGAAAAGGAGATGGAGGCAGACAAAATGGCAACAGGTGGGGTGATGGAAGCACACAAAATGGTGGGAGGTGGGGAAAAGCAACTATGGTGGATCAGCAATTCAGAAAGTGGGAATCAAGAATGGCAGAAAGTTACAGAAACTGTGAGAAAGCAGAATGAAAAGACACTTCCTTAGAAAGAAGCAGTTGTTTTTCAGACAGTACCAATGGAGAAAACATTAGTTTGAGAGCTATGGAGTCACACTATAAGTAATAATATAGTACTTAAGTTCCTATAATGGTTTAGTATCTTAACAACTAAATAATATCAGGTTCATGAACATTTTTGTCTTGATTCAGATGCGTCTAGGGTAAATGCAGCTGCAAAATGTTCAGCCCTAGCTAATACAACTTTGCTATTCTGCAATAATTTCAGTTTCTCATTACATAAAGCACAAATGTTTTTCCAGGTCTTGCACCACAAAAAAAGACAATTATTCCTAACTACAATTTTTGCAATACTTCAGAGATTTAACTGTGCTATGTTATGTTACCTAAGGCACATATATAATTCCAGCCTGTTTCCCATATTTCATAAACACATATTTAGTGCTATCAAAGATCTCAACACAGAAAGCAATATACAAGGATAAACATTTACAAAAAAGTAACTTTGGGAGACATTTAACATGAGGTAGCAGCAGCAGCGGATTAATTATTACACAGTGCTAGACAGAGATATAAGTACTTAACAAGGGTGACTAATCAGTAATGCACGTACCTGTGAATGCAACTGTAGGTGTTACTTTGGCACGGAGGCTCAGTGGAATATGGGGATAAAAGGGTTGTGGGAAGGAAGAGGGAGAGACAGAGGACAGAGAAATGTCCTGAATCCCAAGAACCACTCTGACAAATCAGAGCAGATAGTTTTTTAAAGTGTGAAGCCAAGCCAGGAAGCTGTTGACCACAAACAATCTGAACTTGGAAGATGCGAGGGTCTCCTTGTCGAGGGATCATAGGAAGTTACTAGGCATTAGCCCCTAGGGCCATTACAAGCCGAGGGAAGTTCTACCATTGCTTCCACAATTAGCACCTAATGCTCGTGTCCAAGAGGGATACAGGTGGAACCCTGGGTTGAATTTACAGTACAAGCATCCAGATTGCATTTGAAGAGGGCCAAAGAGGTGCTCTGCTTGACATTAAGTGGGAGTCTGTTCCTAAGGTGTGGTAACCTCTGGGAGACAAATCTGTCCCTCCAGCAGGTTCTATTAATGTCACATACCAGGATAAGGTCTTTAGAGTGAGTAACCGGTGTACCATTTAACTTGTGGATATGCAGTATTTCCAATAAAGCAGGGTCAGAGATTGCATTATTTGTAAGGCAGAGATCACTTATGAGTAGTCTGTATGAAACAGAATAAAGTGATGATCCACATAGGACAGATGCTGAAGACCTTCTATTTTCCATGTGAAAAACCCTTGTGGTTTCTCCAATTGCTGCAGGTGCCTGGAAATGTACATACCAAATGGGGCACTGTACTCAATTATTGGCCTGATGAGGGAAGAGCACAGGGAGCTTATAACTTCTTTTATTTCTGCAGGCAATGCCCTTACTTATGAGATGAGCATTATGAATGCCCTTCTTACCACTGTGGAGACATGGTGATCAAAGTTAAATTTCTGTCATCATGTGTGCCCAGGTGTCTCACCACTGAGTGCATACACTTAGGGTGTTGCTATTGATGTGGTAGTTAGCAGGAACATCACGCTTACTGAAAGGGATGATAATACATTTTTTTTGCATTGAGTTTAAGGCCATGCCTTTGGCACCAATCATTTGGTGGTGTAACACCCTCTTGTAGGATGTTGACATTATTTGGAGATTCTATGATGAGTCATCAGCAAACTTTGTCAGCCACAGATGATGAGTTTTTGATTACTTCGGAGAAATAGATTCCAAAACGTTGAGGTCCCAGGACTGATCCCTGTGGAACACCACTGGTTACAGGTCTGCTGATGGAGGTGGATTCCCCTATTTTGACTATACATGTTCTACCAGTGAGCCAGTTAGCAACCCATCCAATGATACAAAGGTTGATAGCTAGCTGGGTGAGTTTGTCAATGATGCCTGAGTGAGGGATAGTGTGAAATGCCTTGGCTAGGTCTAGGTAGGTTGTATACACAGATTTGCCCTCGTCCAGGGCCTTGGTGACTGTCTCAAAGATATTTAACAGGCACAATCTTCCTTTGACAAATCCAAACTGAGTAGGGTCAACTCAGTGGAGATTACCTATATCTTTGTTGATAAGGTTCATGATGTTTCACTCCATGGCCTTGCAAATAAGGCTAGTCAAGTGTATAGTTCCAGGGTCAGTGGAAGCACCACCTTTGTGCAAGGGAATAACGGTGGCCGTTTTCCACTCAGCTGCGACAAAGCCAGTGTTTAGACTTTGACTGAAAAGAGTACCCACTGGTGTTACTAATTCTTGTTTGAGCCTATGTAGGACACAGCCTGGGTTGTTATCAGATCTCATAGATGCTGTATTTTTAGTCTTAGGGGTTTATGACCTGCTCTTTAGAAATACAAGGTAGGGGACAGGTGGTAGGGATATCATGGGGTACATGTGGCTAGGACAGAGGAGTGAAGTTTTCAGAGAACCTATTGGCCAACTGTTTATCTATGTTAACAGGCTCAGTATTATGTGGTATAATTAATTACCAGTTCGGCACAAATCTGGGCCTTTCCTTTTAGGTTATGGATGTAATTAAAGAACGCCTTATGGCTATCCTTAGTTGAAGAAGCTAATCTGGATTCATAGTTTGCTTTGGAGGACTTCACAAGCTTATCTTATTTTCTTGTTTAAGCTGAGGAGGGAGTGACTCAAGTTTAGGGCTTGATCCCTCTTACTCTTAGCAATTTCTTCCTCTTGTTGTAAAGCCTGTTAATGGCAGCTGCCCACCAGGCAGATTTGCTATTTCGTGAGGAGCTTGTTTTGGTCCCATCAGGTCTGGCTGAGCCAATGCAGTTATACAGGTGTTTGTCTAAAGGACTGGTATAGAACTCTGCATAGCTGCCAATTCTATTGGGGGGGGTGTACTGAAGCTACTTATACCATCCTGTAAGAGGTTATAATCTGCTTTGGAGAAGTTTTTTTAGTTTAATTGCTGCTGGGGGGGGGGGGGGGGTCAGGTGCAATAGTTACTTTGAATGAGACTGATTTGTGGTCAGATCTCACCAGGAAGACCTCACAGTGGGGGTGCTACAGTGGTCCCCCACATTGGTAATCACCAGATCCAGCAGGTTGGCAT
This sequence comes from Protopterus annectens, assembly GCF_019279795.1. Classification (NCBI taxonomy): domain Eukaryota; kingdom Metazoa; phylum Chordata; order Ceratodontiformes; family Protopteridae; genus Protopterus; species Protopterus annectens. The sequence continues at coordinate 85,477,840 of NC_056749.1, forward strand.
CCCTTGTGGGGGTGTCAACCAGCTGGCCAGGGCACTGTAGTTAACAAAGTCAAGGAACCTTTGGGCAGGTTAGTATGAGCGAGTAATTTACTCAGCCAATGGATGGGTAGTTAAAGTCGCCCAAAACCATGGTGTTTGGATGTATGTTGATAGACTCAAACATGCAGTGTGGGTACCATGATTCATGGAGAGAGTCCTGTAGCTGGCAATGAGTTGAATAGGTATCCTACCAACAGTTAATTCCACCTGATGTACCTGCAGAGAATCATACTGTTTAAACAATCTGGAAGTGTATTTATCTTTAATGAATATTAATACACTGCCTCCTTTAGTTTTCATGCCTTCAGTTTGTGGTCTGAACGTGTGGAAGCAGGTGTAACTCGGTATGGCTGGGGTGCTTTCCACAGCCTTGAACCAGGTCTCCATGACTGCACAAATGTGTGTGTCTTCCAAGGTGAGAACTGCTTCAAGTGAGTGCAGTTTCATGTTAAGACTACTAGCATTTACAGTATAACCTTGAGTTTTTTTAGATGGGAGATTTTAAGTCAGGAATTTTGTCCTTGAGACACTGCCTAAAAAAAGGCACTATATGGGGGTGGCAAGAGCCTTGGCCAGAAGCCGAAATCCCAGGGGTGACAGATGAAGATCATCTCTGGCAAAGCATCAAGGTTTGTCAATGATGTCATCCCAGGCTGACAGATACTGGATCCTCTTAGAATGACACCAGAAACTAAGCCAATTATTGGCTGGGGAGAGAAGAAAAAGTGATTGAAAGATACTGAGAAGGCTGTACTGCATTCTAGTTAGACTGTTTTGAAAGACAGACTCCAAGGGGATAGGTCTTTCTTCGGATGCATGTGTTCACAAAGAGATTGAGAAATTCATGTTTATATAACAGAATAGAAATGGGATGGGATAAGAGGAGAGGAGGAAATGACTGCATCTACAGATGCTATCTTGTAGGGACAAAGGCAGGTAGTGCACTGAGTGTTGATCTTTAAACAGATTACTATGCCTTGGTATTACTCAAACTGCTTAGTGTGTGTGTGGGGGTGTATCGATTTTTTTAAGAATACCCATTGTGGCAAAGAGTAATCCCCTTTGATTTGTGGTAGTGAGGTGAACAGAGATCAACTGCAATTTCTTGGGAGAAGCTGTAATATTTCTGTAGTAGGACTAAGAAACAGGTATCTGCAAGTTGAAACTGTAAGTACTGTTTTGAATTGGGGCTCAAGTCCACTTTTCCACAAGGAAAGTGACAAGTTGATAGTAAACAACTACGTATCAGCTAGTATGACTTCCATAATTAGGAAGGGGGCTGATGCTACTCATCTGAGCATTCAATCCAATTACTAAATGTATGACAGTAGGCATATTTTAACATGAATTCATTAAAAAAATTAGTCACATTTTTCTAACTAGGCTGACTTCTATAGCAATGTGATAGGTCCCCTAGACCAGATGCTACAACTATAGAACAAATTTTATATTCAGGCATTCAACATTATGCTATCTTGGAGTATCATAGGAGGGCTTGTGTCTTTGGATACATATGCCATAACCTCTTGGATTTTATAGTAGTTGTCTGAGAGGTCATTTTGTGTACGCTTGCAAAATGCTAGCTTTACTCCATATAATGTCAGATGTGGTATTCATAGGGGTCTGATTTGGGGTCAATCTTGTTTAATAGGTTACACAAGTCCATAAAAAGCAGTTGCCACCAGTTTTGAAGAAGTATTTATTTGCCACTGATACAAAACAGCAAGGACAAAAATAAAAGCAGTAAATAAAATCCAAGAACAGTAAGTGCTTTTGGGTTGTTACCCTTCTTCAGACAATACATTACAAATACAGGAAATCATTTAAAACCCTTCACAACCAATCAATGTTCAATATTGAGTACGCTTTTTTTCAGGATGGGCTTGATGGGGACAACCTCAATGAGGCTAGGAAATCTGTGTGCTGTTAATTCTATAATCCACCTAGTTTCTTCACACTCAGTCCTGTTCACAATATCGCCCCATCTGTTCCCTTTGGATATCAGCCTGATAACCATTTAAAAGTGTGACCTGCAAATGCTGATACATGCCTAAAAAGAGCATTATACTCATTTTTCAGCCTAATGGCTGATAGGTGATTCAAGATTCTAGTTTTTAACATGCAATTGGTCTTTCCTATATAATAACAGTTGCGGGATTGACACGTGGCTAAATATATGACATTCATAGATCTACAGTTGGCACTAACAGCAAAATGATAGTTTTCTTCCAGTGCTGGGGTGGATAAACTCAGTATCTGAATTAATATAGCAACAAGCCTTACAGGAACCACATGGTCTGGTCCCCTTCCTTGTCACTATATGTCTATGGACATCTCTACCTTCATTGCTTAACAAATTTTTTAGATTTTTGTTTCTCCTAAAGCCCAAAGATGGCATGGTACCAGCAATTACACTCATTTTCTCATTAGAGACTTCCAATTATTTCTAATTATATCACAAACCCCATGTACATTGTTACTATATGTCACCATAAGCCTTGGACCTTTGTTCTGTGACTTCATCTGATTCCCTTGATTTAAACCATGGGTTCAATCTACCCTGTCTGAATTTCTTCTGCCTAGCAAAAGTCTAACTCGCCTTCTCCTCTCCATATCCCCTTTCTATGAAGTTATACTCTAGTTGTTTCATTTTTATTTCAAAATCATCATCCTCAGTACATAGTCTAGAAGCCCTACCCAACTGCCCTTTGACTATGTTGTTGAAGGTATACTGGGGATGCATGCTGTCCCATGCCAGCAGGCTATTTTTCCAGCATCCTTTTCTATAAAGTGTGGTCCTAATCCTGCAATAATCTTATATCCAGGAAGTCTATCTCTGTCCTGGAGAAATTCAAAGAGAATTTAAGGAAGGTGGTGGAAGATTCTAAATAGCTGACAAAACTAAAAAGTTCTGCCTCATCTCCCTCCCATAACAGAAAAATGTCATTCACAAAGTGACTGCATAGATGTATCCTATCCCTCCACTTGTTAGACTGTCCTAACACAAATTGCCTCTCCCAAAAAACTAAGACCAGATTAGCATAAGTGTTTGCACTGCGGGTGCCCATAGCTACCCCCTGTGTCTGTCTGTAGTGTTTGCCTCCACATATAAAGACATTATATTCCAAAACCATACTCAACAGTTCTCTCAATTTCAATTTGTCCTCCCCAGCACATTCATTTCCATTAATAAATGTGTGACCGCTTCTATGCCATAGTGATTACTAATCACTGTGAAAAGACTCTGCACATCAAGGGTTACCATGATGTACTGCAAAATACCTTTCTCCTCTACCGTTTCTTTCAAAGAAGTTAGAAAATGCCCAGAGTCTCTCAACACCTCTGTACAACTCATTATACAAGGTTTCAATAGGCACCCTTGTATATTCCTACTTAGAACCGCTGTTTCTGAAATGTCCCCACTGCTGTGCAGAACAGTCAAATTAACGGAGTCTCCTACTTCTTTCAATACTAGTTCCTGTTGTGTAGGAGGATGGGAAGTATTACGATACGTGGGTTGTGTGTTATGTGCCTTCCCATTCGTCAAACGCATATTGGTACTAACACTCCCTCGCCTATACGGCCGTTGTGGCTGGCCTCTCCCTTTTTGATTCCATAACAGTCCCTTGAGCTTCTCTTGATGAATAAGTCTTCTGATCTCTGGGCCAAACAAATATTTGACCACTGACAAAATCATTATGGTCTCTGTGTAGCTTTTTGGCTTTTTGTTGCTGTAACCTCTGATCAATAGTAAAAAAGCTACAATATAAATCCACCATATACCATTCCTCTTTGTATTCCAACTCCAGTCGCTGATGTAGCAGTTCTACCTCATGGCTGAGTATTTGTTCCTCAGGTGCAAAAAATTCCAGCAAGAGGCACATATAAGAAAAAACAGTCTCTATATTGATTCTCTGCCATCGGGCCAATAGCTCGGGGTAGTGTTCAACTTGCTATCTTTGTTCAATAGGTTTATGACAATGTTTGGTACCAAGGATATCTAGTGTACAAAATTTGCACACAATATGAAAAGTATCTCGGCTGTCACTAGTTTTAATGAACAGCTCACTTAGAAATATGTACACAACCATTATCTTTGGTGATCGACTTATATCATATCATATTGAATGCACCACCACCAGAAGTAGCACATTTGGGAGATAAAACAAGCAATGCCCATATTCCCTAACATCATTATCAACAAGGATGGCTTTTATAATCTGGAGTCAGAAGGGCTAGTTGCTGTAACATTTATAAGGATTTGGATACACTAGTAGGCAAAACATTTTCATTTAAGGATAACAAGACATATGCAGTTTGTAAATGTTATGTAGATATGAATTCTGCCTTGAAAGGTAATCACTTTTAGGGAAGCCTCTGTTCCTTTTCCACTGTCTGCTATCATAATTACACCAACATTTTGAGCTAAATTCCTCTTGGTGTTTACATTCAGGCAACAGGATCACAACATTAGAAAAATATAAACATATTTTACACTGTGGATAAATGATGTCAGCTATTTAGATACTGAGATTGGGGATGTTGGGTCTTTTTCAGTTTGCCTGTTACAGAGTGTTAACATGTTAAGATTATGAACAATGATAAACAGCTGGCTATGTTGGGCCTCTCTCTTACACACAGTCCTTACTCTGCTATCCGTCAATGTAGACTTTTTTCTTGGGACCCAGTGCAAACAAATCTTAAGCCAAATGTCTTCCCTTATAAAATTAGGTTTGTTATATAATAAAATATTTGCAGTGACTTTAAATTCTATTTAAGTACTAGTTAGATTCACTAATAGGACACCGGAAATGTAGGCATAAAACCCATGATGCAAGCAGCATTATGACATCCGTGACGCTTTTAAAGCTTGTTGAGTAGTAACACTGGAACAATTGAACATTATAATGTGGCCAAGAATGGATCATTTGAGACAGAAAAAAATGGTATTAAGACTATATGGGTCTAGAGCGAAAGTTTTCAGTGGGATACAATTATCAGGGCCGCCTTTAAGTAATATGGGAAGAGCCCAGACCTCAAATAGGACTTCTAAAATCTGATAAACAGATGAATCCAGCACATTCAGACAGGAGAAAAAACAAAATAGGCAGGATCCAGTCAATAATTTGTATAGTACATGCCTGAAATCATTGACATTACCTGACAGTTTTAGGAAAAATCAATTTCTCAAACATGCACAGCTTTTTGTAGCCTCAACCAATACATGGCCCATGGAAACAAAAATGGGGCAACTCTAACTGTAGCAACAATGTCTTCAAAAACAAGTAGCTAACTCATATTGTAGAAATATAAAAGCTCTGTAGATAGAACGGAAATATGGCTTCCTTAGCTGTCTAACAGGAAAGAGCACAATGTAGTTATTTATGTAGAAATTGAAAGTTCTTGGTTCCTATGACCATTCACAGGATTAATCAAGCAGACAGAGAATAAATGAATTCTCCAATTAGAAGGACAAATTGGTGACTAAAACCTCTGCTCGAGTGTACTGACATTGTTTTTTGTCCATTATCAAATCCTTGGTTCTTCCACATCCAACAGAGGTTCAGAAAGCAGAGAGAAGTACTTCCTCAGTGCATTGACCATCCAATCTTTTTATTGCTACATGTTTACAATTTTGTGATAAGTTGCAGAGTGGTGTCAGTGCTTTATGAAGAAAGCTGTATTGTCTAGCTGCTCCTATACATAATTTTAAGTAAACTGATATAAAATGAAACTTTTGATTGCTGACCTTATTAAAATGCTGTTTAAGTGGTAATCCTGCTAAGTCTATGTTAAAGTTGATAAGAAAGGGAAAATTACAAACAGTTTTATCCATAGCAGTAGAAATACTGTGAGGATAAACTAACTGCACGACGGATGGAGAGATGGAAAATGCAGTACCTGAAAGCCGGGGCACATCTCATCTTAGTGAGGATACAAAGATATTAGAAACAATCCTATCCTAAGACAAACGGTAATCTGGAGATATAGTTCAAATGTTTAACAGAGGTAATGAAGCTCATGACATGTTCTGTAGCTGCACAGATCACATTTTTTCTCTGCAGCAGCAGAAGTGAAGGAACAAATAATCCAGATGAGTAAGACCACATGGGTATAGAGAACAAATCTGCTATGGACTGGAGTCAAGGAGAAAAGAAGGAAGGGATGCACTGCATTGCATTCATAAGATGGTGACCTGGACTGGACCACAGGTAAACTGTAATCGAATTAAGCACCACACTGGGTCTCAGTCAAGGTCAGTGGTAACATACTGGTTTGGTTAGTCTTGGTTAGTTTAAAAGAACAAATTTTGTCTCAGCTATGAAAGTCAGGCAAAGCTTGTAAAGCAGGAGAAAAAGAATCTATTCTGAAAATTACTTTTTCATTCAGACCTGTAAAACACAATTGATCTGAAGCTATGAATATCAAATAAAGAACTTGAAGTTTAAGATGCTTTAACTGGCCTTTTTCAAGTTTCCCACTTGAGCCTACAGTCTTTGCTGATGCACATGAATCTTTGACTGTATGCATTTGTGAATGCGTGTGTCTCAAAACTTAAAAAGGAAAATGATGGTTTCATGTACAGGCACAGAGAAGTGACTTGTGATATAACGGTACAGGTCCAGGAGGTGTCCAGAGTATGAACGCACAGATAAACCATGGTGAGGGTTACCTAGATAAACCATGGTGATGATCACCTATATAACAGTTCCAGTTTCTAACAAAGGAGGAATTTCCCCCAGAGAAAGCTGATTACTGATGATTTGGGTCTATATTATATAAGCGAACGCAATGAATTGCGAATGCTATATAATCGACCCACAATACCCGAAAGCCCAAAATGTCGAACACACAGATCAGCGATTTTTTTTCCCAGGGAAAAATAATCGCTGATCCATTTAAAAAAAAAAAAAAAAAATCAAAACACAAAATAAAGTGGGGGGCTGTGCCCCCCCCCCCCCCACTTAAATATACCAACTCCAATATAGGAAATGGCAAAGTCCCGAAAACGGTCCAGTGATTTTTTTTTTCCCTAGGAAAAAAAAAATCACTGTTTCATGCTTTCGGTATTTTGCCATTTCGTGTAATGACGTTCAACTAAACAGCGTTTGCAATTCATTGCATTCGCTAAAATAATAGGGACCTGATGATTCTTTACTTTGGTTTAAAATCTGAGCTTTTAATAATTGTTATGAAGTTATATCAGCTTTCTAACTGTTAACATTGTAACAATCATACTACATTACTTGTTGAAAAATGTGCATATAATACAAGGGTATAAAAAGTTATACAGGATTCTAAATGTTAACCTACTATTTATTTATTTTACATTTGTTGACCGGGCTAGTCCAGCTGGATATATGTCCATTTTCAGTGGAGACCCGGGGAGAAAAGCTCCACAAATTACAACAACATAAAAGGTCAAGACAAAGACAATAACAGTATAATTTGGTACATAAGTTTTAACAATTATAGTACAAGCCTAAGATTATATATTTTATATTTCAGTAGGAAAAAGGAAAAATTTATCTAAGAATACTATGATGATAACATTATCTACCAAGTAATATACATGAAACAAAAACTTTGGGAAAAAAAAATTGATCCAAAAAGAGAAAACCAAAAACACAGTACAGCTAATCAATCTGGATAAATATACAAAATTGCAGGTATCAACAATCAAGCCAAGAATAAAACACAAAGTGATTGTTATTCATTGGATGAGACATTAAACCATCAGCCTGAGTTGATGGTATCTCAGGTGGATGCAAAATATCCCACAGCACCTGTCAAATACAGTAGGAGAATTTCCCAATGCCCTGTACAATTTTCCCCTAGAAGTATAAATATCACCTAAAGTCTCCCCAGAAAAGAAGCTACTAGCCTAGTTTGACTAACTTGATCAACAAAAAGATAAAAAATAAAAAAAATGAATTTTAAGTAGGAGACTTTTTTAAAATCAGCATATATTTATTCTGGTCACCACAATATTGACAGTGAAACAGGCATGCTTCACAATGTAATTTGGAGAAACAAATCAGAGAGCAAACCCCCTGGCACCCCCACAAAATTTGCAACTCAAATATACCAACTCCAAGATCATGCCATGTGTGTGTGTGTGTGTGTGTGTGTGTGTGTGTGTGTGTGTGTGTCTGTGTGTGTGTCTGTGTGTGTGTGTGAGTGTATATGTGTCTTTCGATATATATGCATATATATATATATATATATATATATATATATATGTGCATATATATATATATATATATATATATATATGCATATATATATATATATATATATATATATATATATATATATATATATATATATATATATATATATATATATATATATATAGATATGGGTTACCGACAAGTTGTCGAATGGCAGCTTGTCAAACCCAGAGAAACTCCAGAAAAGCTGATCAAAACAGATGTTCGAGTATGCCAGCAAAGTTTATGTGCAGGATCATGGTACAGCGGGTTCTGAGACTTTTCCCATTCCCCATTGTAGTGTGATCTTGGAGTTGTAAAATCTACCTTGTTGCAGTAAGAACCACAACCACAGATCCACTCCAGTAGCAAACAAAAGTTTAATCAAAATTAAGCGCTTTTGTTCCCACTTTGAAGGAACTTCTCCTCTCTCAGGAGCCATGATAGGCTCCTACTATATATACATCTTCGTCAGCCGGCCCTCAGTGAAAACGTATTCTCTACATTTATCCCATCCACTTGTAATATTCTTCCAAAGGAAGCAAGACTCTCTGATAATCTGCGCAATTCCATTAACTCCAAACATCCCATCTACATAAACAACCCAAATACACCTGCTTTCATTACAAACTTTACTAACATTATTTCAACTCTGTTGCAAACTCAAAATAAATCTAACCCACGTAGCAGACAACATTAATTTGTAAACATTCTGTGAGCATTACTTGCTTTAACTGCTTAAATAATCTATTCTCTTGCTGTTATTTTGTAATTTTTTTTCTTCTGGATGTTACCTATTTAAATATTTCTCTTCTGTGTCATGTACATTTTCTTTTATTATGGTTTTGCAATTGCCTTTTGGCCAGGGATGTGGCTGAAAAGGATCTACAAAGTAGTCCACAACACACTAAATAGTTAGATATTTATTATATATATATATATATATATATATATATATATATATATATATATATATACACTGCTTGATAAGACCTCTAGTAAAGATATCATTCCAAGCTGTTCATATTTTCAAATGTGCAGCTTTGGCATTCACAAGTAATATTAGAGAAAGCAGCAGAAATCTATAAGATATGACAGTGTTATATAAGGATAGCACAGATTATTGCGATTTCAGTTTGTGTATGCTGATACAAAACACAAATTAAGAAGTTATGTACTCACCGTAACGTTCTATGTATGTAGTCCATCTCGCCTCACATTCTTACCAGCGGGTTCGGAGCTGAATATCGGCTCCGACTCGGCCTATTTTACTAGCTCAAAAGTCTCCGATTGGCTGGGCTAAGAGGGTATTCCCATGGTACACTGCTTCATATCCCCAGATCTAGTTTGCTGCTAACAACATAATTACTTCATACATACCTCGCATCCATACAAACAAAAACTATTCAAAGGGACTCTGCAGGACACAATCTAACTTCCAAATCCTCCAGGCAGGGGGAAGGTGGGAGGGTAAGTAAGAATGTGAGGTGAGAAGGACTACATACATCGAACTTTATGGTGAGTACATAACTTCTTGATGTTATGTAGTCCTATCTCGCCTACATTCTTACCCGTGGGACAGCGTCCCTAACACCTACATCCTGGGTGGCTCATAAAAAAATACTCTTGAGAACTGTGGAGCCAAATGAAGATCTGCCCCTGGAAACCACGTCCAATTTGTAATGAGAAACAATGGTGTGAGGAGAAGCCCAAGTGGCTGCAGCACATATATCATCCATTGACAATAGCTTGATAGGCTGTGGATGTGGGGACCGCTCTTGTGGAATGGGCTTTTGCTGAAAAAGGCAAATTTTTACCTGCTGTCTGATAGATGAAGGAAATGCAGCTGGCTATCCATCTAGAGAGCGTGACCTTGGATACCAGAGAACCAGACCGGTTTTCCAAAAAGGAGACAAAGTTGGTCAGATTTCCGGATATCTTTCGTCCAATGTAGATAGAAGCGTAACTGTCTATGTACATCCAATTGGTGAAATCTGAATTCTGCCTTGTTAGAAAAGTTGGGGAAGAAAACTGGCAGCTCAACAGACTGATTCATATTAGACACAGAAGCCACTTTGGGAAGGAATGATGAGTTTGGCTAAGAGAGACCCTATCTTTATGGAAGATCAAATATGGGGGTTTGATGGAAAGGGCTTGAATTTCAGAGACCCGCCTTGCTGAAGTGACTGCTGTTAAAAGTGCTCTTTTCCATGTAAAAAATTTTAACTCACAGGTAGCTGCAGGCTCGAATGGTGGAAGAGTGAGGGCTTGAAGAACAAAATTGAGGTCCCAGGGCATGACAGGTTGGGATACTGGGGGACGAAGTAATAGAGTACCTTTAAGGAATGCTTTACATAGTCTGTGTGCCATAAGGCTAGGCTCATTGGCCACGTGGAAGTTTGATATAGCCGCCAGCTGAACTTTGATTGTGGCTGATGGGGACCCTTGATAGAACAGCATAGACAAAAACTCCAGAATCAAATCAATTGGAGCTGTGTAGGGATCAATGCCTCTAGAATGAGCCCAGATAGAGAACCTTTTCCATTTGCTAGAGTAGATTTTTCTAGTGGATGGTTTATGAAAGGATGATAATATATGGACTACTACTGGTGAAAAATTGTGATGTCTGACTAACGATGGAAGTGGAGTAGCCAGGCTGTGAGTGTCCTCAGAGAGGGGTGGAACTGTCCCGACATGTGAGTCAGTAAATCTGGAAGAGGTTCCAGAATCCAAGGAGTATCCACAATGTAAGGTTGAAGGAAGGGGAACCATACCTGACAAGGCCAGTGTGGGGCAATCAGAATCATTCTGCTTCCCAAAGATTGTGCTTTCTGAATCACCCTTGAGAGAAGGGGAAACGGAGGGAAAGCATAAAGCAGACCGGAGGGTCAATTGTGAGCCAGAGCGTCCCTGGGTGATTCCCCCGGTGGGGGGATCAGCAAGAAGTAGTTGCTGCATTTCGCATTGAGAGGGCTGGCAAAAAGGTCGCAGCAAGGTTGACCCCATCTGCTGAAGATTTGCTCTGCAACCAGGCGATTCAGGGATCACTCGTAGGGCATAAGAATTGTCCTGCTTAGCTTGTCTGCTATTACATTGGTCTTCCCCGGAATATGCATTGCCACCAGAAACCGTTGGGAAGCTATTGCCCAATGCCACACGCGCATGGCCTCTCTGCATAGTGGGTAAGATCGGGCTCCCCCTTGCTTGTTGAGATACCACACTACTGACATGTTTTCTGAGTGTATCGCAATAGTCCCTAGAGGAAGAACTTCTTGAAGTGCCTGCAACACAAGAAGCACTGCTCTCATCTCCAGGACATTTATGTGCAAATGTATCTCATTGCTCCTGCCACGTGCCTTGGACCGTCCTGCCGAGATAATGCCCCCCCCAGCCCATCTGGGAGGCACCCGTGGTCATCGTGGCAACAGGGACAGGTGGAACAAAGGGCTTTCCCCCGTTCAAGTTGTTGGTGCACAGCCACCAATGGAGTTCCTGCTTGTATCTGTCTGTCATTAAGATTGGATGGGATAGCGGAAGTCTTTGGAAAGAACCATTGGACAAAGAGGAGCCATTGAAGAAGTCTCATGTGTAATCTCACTAGAGGAACCAACATGATAGCCGCCGCCATGGTACCTAGGAGATGTAGAACCAGTCTTGCCTTCGCATGTCTCAGGGGCATCAGCATGAGAATTTGTTGTTGCAACCCTGTGACCCTTTCTTGTGGTAAGAATGCTCGCATTCGAATGGTGTCCAACTCTGCTCCTATAAAGGTGACATGCTGTAAGGGCAATAAGACAGATTTTTTCCAGTTTACTGTGATGCCTAATCGGTGACATAGACTGATGTTAGCGTCCCTGGTCTGAATTAGTTGATGCCTGGTGGGGGCGCTGAGGAGCCAGTCGTCCAGGTACGGAAACACCTGGACTCCTTGATATCTCAAGTGAGCCGTCACCACTGCCATACACTTGGTGAACACCCTGGGGGCTGTGGTGAGACCAAAGGGCAGGGCTTGAAACTGGAAGTGACTGGCTCCCAGCCGGAAGCGTAGGTGACACCTGGATTCCCTGTCCATTTTGACATGGTAGTAAGCATCCTTGAGGTCGATGGAGCACATCCATACTTCCTCTCCCAACAATGGGAGAATCGATTGTAGACTGACCATATGGAATTTGGACTTGTGTATGTAATTGCTGACTTGACTGAGATCTACTATGGGTCTCAGGTCACCTGTTCTTTTCGGCACCAAAAAGAATTTTGAGTAAGTCCCAAATCCAATTTGGTCTGAGGGGACTGGTTTGATGGCTCCTTTTTCTAGCAGCTGAGATATCTCTGAGGCTGCTTGATCCCTTTGACTGGGTGGATCGTCCGGGATTTTTCTTATTGGAGGGGGTACTGAAGAGAATGGAATGAGGTAACCTCCGGAAATTATCCTTAATACCCATCGGCCCTGGGTGATGTTTTCCTAGGCTTCCAGATACAAGGAAAGTCGACCCCCGACTGGCTCCAGATAAGCACAGTCGGGCACACCCTCAGGAATGAGAGTATGGGGAGCCACGGAACGAGTCACGGTCTCAGGAATTGGGGGGCCCCCTCTGCCTCTGGGGCGACATCTCCCTGAATAACTCCCCCCTGCCTCTGGAGAGGGGTTCACCTTGTGTGGCAGGAAAAAAACCTTTGTGATTTCTTGAACCACATCTCCCCCCCCCCCACTGGGCCTTGGGATAAGGCCTATATGGAAGGGAAAAATGGACCCCTACAGCAGACAGGGTCTTTCCCTCTTGCTCGCACCTGGTGAGGGTGTCTTTCACTTTGGTCCCAAACAAGGAGGAACCATCAAAAGGGGCATCAGTGAAGGAAGACTTGAAGGCCTCCACGAAGTGACACAGGTGCAGCCAGGCTTGCCTTCTAAGGGCTACCCCTAAGTTGGCCGCCCTACTCACTCCCTCAGCCGCATACGAAATGAGTCGCATGGACAAGTTTGTGATGGAGTTGAGGGTAGAAACCTGTGCGTTAACTGTCTGAGCCACCACCTCAGGTATGTTACCCGCAAGAGTATCTCCCAGTTCTTTGAGGAGATCTCTCTGGAGCTGAGTGAAATGAGACAAGTCAGTGACCGTAAAGTAAAGGTTGCTGAAGACAGGGTACGCTTCCCGTACTGGTCCATAGTCCTAGACTCCTTGTTAGGAGGATGGACCGACGAGGAAGACTCTGCAACTTCCTTCTGGGTGGCTGCCGCCACCACCATGGCATCTACAGGGACTCCCCTTTGACAGAAACTCTTTTCCCTGAGGGGCAGAGAGAAATTTGTTGGGATGCCTGGATATGGGCTCCACAGAATCAGGGTTTTCCCACACCCTTCGATAAATAAGGTCAAGAAGTTAATCGAAGGGTGGAGACACCCAGGAGGCAGAGGGTTGAGCACCAAAAGCCTTAAGGAATACTGACTCCTCCTCGGAACGGGTTTTGGAAGGCCAGTCTCCTCTTTGTTTCAGTATTTCCAGGATATCGGAGAAGGAAACATCATCAGAGGAAGACTTGGGGGATCCTTCCAATTCCTCGAGGTCAGTATCGGAAGTGAGAGACTCGTCCTGGGAGTCTATGTGCTTCCTCTTGCACAATTTCTTTCTGGGAGGTTCCTCAGGCACTGGCTCTGAGAGACCTTCAGAAAGTGGGGGATCGCTCGTCGGGGTGTTCTTAGGGCCTGGCGCTCTACTGTCCAAGGATAGGTGAGTGTCAGAAGCTCTCGCCGGAGTGGTAGGGGATGGAATGACCGACCCGAGTGATGTAGCTGACGATCTGGCCAGCGTGCTCCACATGGCCTCAAAGGCAGGTCCCCCCCCGCCCGCCGAGTCCAAGGACCGACCAACCTCCAAGGCCACGACCTGGATCCCCCGAGCCGATGCACCGAGTGGGAGACTCGGAACCGATAGATGTCCCGAAGTATCCCCTTCGGGCCCGACCGAGGAGACCCAAGTCTCGAACCCTGTGGACTGAACCAACATGGTCGGAGCAGAGGTCGGCACCGATAAACCCAAGGGAGGTATCGGAGCTGGCGCAAGAACATCACTCGGAGCAGAACATACCGGCTCTGACAACAAAGATGTGCTCGGAGGAGGAATCATCTAAACAGTCATAGGAACTGGCTCCAGAGCCGACTGGGTCAGAGCCGAAAACAATTTAGCCAACACCGGCGACTGCAGGAGCCTCTGCACTACCGTATCCACATCCAAATCAGAAAGCCTGGAGGATTTGGAGGAGATGGATGGAGATTGGGATCTCTTATCTGGTGAACCATGCCTCACACTAGGCGACCGGCTCCAAATGGGTTCGAGAATAATCGGAGCGGACACCGATTCACTTAACACAGATACCTCCTATGGCCCTGAGGACAGTGGAGCCGAGGAAGCAGAGTCCAATATAGCAATCTTCTCCGGAGGCTCCGAAGATGCAGATGGAGCCGGAGACCTTTTCTTGGACTTGGAGGCTTTAAATTTTGACTGAAAGCTGGAAGCCGAATCTATAGCTTCCTCAAAAGACGATTTAAGCAGTCCCTTTAAAATCAATTTGTTTTTCCTCTCTTGGAGCACCCTAGGACTGAAGGTGTGGCAAAAGCTTCACAGCTCCTGTAAATGGATGGCTCCAAGGCAGTAGACACACACAGAGTGTCCATCTGTGATGGACGTTTTATATCCGCATTTTGAACATTTTTTAAAGCCAGAAGGCTTATGTTCCTTCTGATCCTTAGACATTATATGCTACTCTAGAGAACAGTTAACAAACTTCCAAAATGGGCGGGAAAGCCCACAATGTACTCTAGCAAACAGTATTACACAGACTGAGCGAAGCCCTAAATAAACAATTAGCAACAAAATGACACCACTGCAAGAACCTCTAATTAAAACGGTTCTTAAGACAACACAGAGAACAAACACACGAAAATCTCAAACTAAGGGAGGACTAGGTCCTCTAACTAAAATGGGCGTAGCCCGTGGAAACAGTTAGGGATACCACAAAACACCAAGAAAACACACAATCACAGCGACAGCAACAAGATATAGCTATTAAAATAGCTTTTGAGTATAAAGCAACCAATTTCTCAAGAGAAATAAGTCAAAAAGAGATACTTAGCCACAGCCAAGCGAGACCACGTCCGATCTCTACAAGCGGCAAACGAGATCTGGGGATATGAAGCAGTGTACCATGGGATGCCCTCTTAGCCCAGCCAATCAGAAACATTTGAGCTAGTAAAATAGGCCGAGTCCGAGCTGATATTCGGCTCCAAACCCACGGGTAAGAATGTAGGCGAGATAGGACTACATGACATGTGTTGTTAACTGCTTCCTCCTGGCAATATCATGTGTATTCAGCACTGTTAATACATGGCAAGCCAACAGCTGCCCCAACCCCCAAAACAGACTGCTTTATCATACTTAACCCACTTCCCAGTGTTGTCTTTTAATAATTTCCTGAAGCAGCATATTATTAAGTTCATGCAAAAAATGATTTCATCTTTAGTAAGCCACAACGCTTAAAGCATCTGAACTTTCACTTGTTAATGAGTGGTGGGTACATACTATACCTATGAAAGGTACATTTATTTATTTATTTGCAATTTGATTACTGGGGAAGTCCACTGGCCTGAATTGACCCATTTTCAGTGGAGGCCCGGGGAGATGCATTATACAATTTAGATACAAATAATAGTTAACATTAAAGATCTTATGTAGAATAGTTACTCATAAATGCATTCAATATCATGCATACTTAAATTCATTTAGCTTGAAGGTAGGGATCACACAGTTTCATTTGAGGAAAACAGATATGGGTTAGGTGTGGAAACAGTTTACATACAAACCGTTTAAGAAAATGTAAATATGCTTTACATACACACATCAACAGTAGAATGCTATTTACAATATTTACAAGGTTGGGATGTGTGAGGGTAGGTGTAGGAGGTGAGAGCATAGAGAGAAGCTATAGAAATTGTTGAGAGCTTAGATAGACTCATAGGAAGATAACTATGATAGTTGGAGAGCTTGGGAACCAGAGCGAGAACCCCCCCCTTGGATTAGGTTGGGTGAAGGCAGGTACATTTGAGATATGAATAAATATTAATATTTAAAAGCACAGTATTGTTCATGAATAATTCATTTTGAATTTGAAAAGAGAAGCAAAGCATTTTCATGTATTGGCAAATGCTTATGAGCCATCCGGCTCACTTGACTATAACAAGAATATATCATCAACACAGCATTTGTAATGGAGTAAATTACCTTTGTAACTGCTCTCAAAATTATATACTACATTCATTTTCCTATAGAGCTAGTTATATTCTCACATGTTGCTACTACATCTCATTGCAGCTCCAGAGGACTGAGAATATATAAAATCAGTGAAATTAAAAACATTATTTTTCAGCACAAGCACCAGCAAAGTGCATATAGCAGTACTCTTTATGAATGCAAAAAAAATCACTTACAATTGCACTGTCTAGTTGCTGCAATACTATATAAATCTGGTATCATAGCAAACATTCAACCTATATCCAAATTAACTGAAAATGTACAGAAATAGGGGAGATCAATACAGACCCCAGGGACTCGCACCCAGCCAGTAGTCCTGCCTATCTAAAACAAAACTTCAGAGCTTACAGGACTGGTTTTAAAGTTTTCTCAAGGAAAGGGGAAATGTCTTTTATGACCTAACTAGTATCCAAGTGAATTGGTCTCATGGGGAGCGTTCTGAGCTTTTTATGTATTTTCTGCAGAGTGTGAACGAAAGAATGGTCAAATGAGGTTAGAGTATAAAAATATGCTAATAAATCATTAATACCCTGTTTAAAAACATTGCCATATACAGTACAAGTAATTAATTTAATACACTTGTTTTACATTATTTAAAAATCATGTAGTCCTTACTCATGTTCAGACCTGTTTGTAAAAGCTACCACCCCTCCCCCCACCCCTTTGTCAGTAGGCTTAATTTCAATTAATTCAACATGGTTATCAGGGAAACACACAGTGAACATTGGGATATTATCTTGTGACATGGCAAGACTAGACAACATATTGAACAGACTGTATGATATACCATATGGGTGGACAGTAGCAGAAGGTATTTCAGCAGAAACTGATTAAGCACTTTATGGCCTGAGCTTCCCAATATACCAAAGGTGTCTGTGGCACAATGGTGTAGTGATAGCTAAAAACACCCCTGGGATTACGAAATGGAAAAGCGTTTGTAGAAGGAGAAGAAAAGAAACACAATTTTTGTGTAATTATTCACCATGGAATGGAGATGAAATAGAGAAGGGATACCCTAATCTTTAAATTGCAATTTAGCGAGTGATAAGGTTTTACTTGTGATGTAAAAACCAGGTTTATTGTTGATACTAAGAGTGTTGTAACTGTAAAAAGAGAGAAGAGAGGGAGAGAGAAAAAGGAAGGTCTCTGTGAACTGCAAGGAAAGCTAAGCAGATAGTCTGGAAAAATACTATATCGCCTTTTTGTATTCTTCCAGTTAACACCTATAGCTCCTTATGGCGTTCAGACATTTTTTGGAGTCTTTCATCCTTACCACATTAGCCACAAATTAATCATCATGTTAGAAAGGGCAAGGTATAATTAAGAAAATTACACTAACATTGTTGAACTCGGATGTTCTGCTGTGGAAAAATTAATGATAGATTTTTCCCTTGTTATTCATATTTGCATTCATATTTTCAGAACTGAGAGACCTACATGTTATTGAGGGGATAGAGTAAAATACCATGGTGGGAGAAAGAAAACCACATTGTCAAAGTGCAATTACAGTACACTATACTGGAGTATTGGCAGTTATTTCCTAGAAATTACAAAAATATGAAATATTTCCAGATATACATACAATTTCCAAAACTGGGTGACTTGTAAACTACTGCATAGCATTAGATGAAAAACTTTGATGATGCTGACGAAAACTGTCACTGATTATTTGCACTCTAAGTTGCACATTTTGAGAGACATTCGGGGTATTCATATTGTTAATTAGTACAAATAAACGCAATTCTTCATATTTCATTAAATATCTTAGTAAGCATGCACATAGAAAGGACCTTTTTCCCATCACGTGAAAGCTTATGTCTGGCTAACAAAAGTATGTTGACAAAATACATCTAGGTTGTACATTTTTTAATATATGGCAATTTGTTTGTGAATTATTAGATGCTTTGTATTCATAACAATATATTATAGCACTGCTGTAAGGGCTGTGACTGCACTGACTTATCAATGCAAAGAAGGCTTTTCAGTGAGAGCATTACTGTTTATACCATTTTAATAGTTTTTATTGTTCACAAAATATTTGCATTTCTTTCTGTTACATTTTTACTTTCATACCTCTCAAGGTCCCAATTTTCACAGAATGTTGAGATTTTTCCCTCATATTTTTGGTCCATCTCTCATGAAACTTGTTTTCTGACAAATCACTGAGGACTGAGTTATTGTTTGCAAAGAGGCTGTTAAACAGATGAGGCAGAAGGAATGGTTACAAATGGTAAGCTGCCCATCTTGTTTTATTTATTTACAAATGGTAAGCTCCCTTCTTGTTTTATTTGTTTACAAAAGGTAAGCTGCCCATCTTGTTTTATTTGTTTACAAATGGTAAGCTCCCTTTCTTGTTTTATTTGTTTACAAATGGTAAGCTGCCCATCATGTTTTATTTGTTTACAAATGGTAAGCTGCCCATCTTGTTTTATTTATTTACAAATGGTAAACTCCCCTTCTTGTTTTATTTGTTTACAAATGGTAAGCTGCCCATCTTGTTTTGTTTACAAATGGTAAGCTGCCCATCTTGTTTTACTTGTTTACAAATGGTAAGCTCCGCTTCTTATTTTATTTGTTTACAAATCATAAGCTACCCATCTTGTTTTATTTATTTACAAATGGTAAACTCCCCTTCTTGTTTTATTTGTTTACAAATGGTAAGCTCCCCTTCTTGTTTTATTTGTTTACAAATGGTAAGCTGCCCATCTTGTTTTACTTGTTTACAAATGGCAAACTCCCCTTCTTGTTTTATTTGTTTACAAATCATAAGCTACCCATCTTGTTTTATTTGTTTACAAATGGTACGCTGCCCTTCTTGTTTTTGTTTACAAATGGTAAGCTGCCCTTCTTGTTTTATTTGTTTACAAATGGTAAGCTGCCCATATTGTTTTATTTATTTACAAATGGTAAGCTCCATTCTTGTTTTATTTGTTTACAAATGGTAAGCTCCCCTTCTTGTTTTATTTGTTTACAAATGGTAAGCTCCCTTATTTACAAATGGTAAGCTCCCTTCTTGTTTTATTTGTTTACAAATGGTAAGCTGCCCATCTTGTTTTATTTATTTACAAATGGTAAGCTCCCTTCTTGTTTTATTTGTTTACAAATGGTAAGCTGCCCATCTTGTTTTATTTGTTTACAAATGGTAAGCTCCCATTCTTGTTTTATTTGTTTAAAAATGGTAAGCTGCCCATCATGTTTTATTTGTTTACAAATGGTAAGCTGCCCATCTTGTTTTATTTATTTACAAATGGTAAGCTCCCCTTCTTGTTTTATTTGTTTACAAATGGTAAGCTGCCCATCTTGTTTTGTTTACAAATGGTAAGCTGCCCATCTTGTTTTACTTGTTTACAAATGGCAAGCTCCCCTTCTTGTTTTATTTGTTTACAAATCATAAGCTACCCATCTTGTTTTATTTGTTTACAAATGGTAAGCTCCCCTTCTTGTTTTGTTTACAAATGGTAAGCTGCCCTTCTTGTTTTATTTGGTTACAAATGGTAAGCTGCCCATCTTCTTTTATTTATTTGCAAATGGTCAGCTCCCTTCTTGTTTTATTTGTTTACAAATGGTAAGCTCCCTTCTTGTTTTATTTGTTTACAAATGGTAAGCTGCCCATCGTGTTTTATTTGTTTACAAATGGTAAGCTCCCTTTCTTGTTTTATTTGTTTACAAATGGTAAGCTACCCATCGTGTTTTATTTGTTTACAAATGGTAAGCTCCCCTTCTTGTTTTATTTGTTTACAAATGGTAAGCTCCCCTTCTTGTTTTATTTGTTTACAAATGGTAAGCTCCCCATCTTGTTTTGTTTACAAATGGTAATCTGCCCATCTTGTTTTGTTTACAAATGGTAAGCTGCCCATCTTGTTTTACTTGTTTACAAATGGTAAGCTCCCCTTCTTATTTTATTTGTTTACAAATCATAAGCTACCCATCTTGTTTTATTTATTTACAAATGGTAAGCTCCCATTCTTGTTTTATTTGTTTACAAATGGTAAGCTGCCCATCTTGTTTTACTTGTTTACAAATGGCAAGCTCCCCTTCTTGTTTTATTTGTTTACAAATCATAAGCTACCCATCTTGTTTTATTTGTTTACAAATGGTAAGCTGCCCATCTTGTTTTATTTATTTACAAAGGTAAGCTCCCTTCTTGTTTTATTTGTTTACAAATGGTAAGCTCCCCTTCTTGTTTTATTTGTTTACAAATGGTAGGCTCCCCTTCTTGTTTTATTTATTTACAAATGGTAAGCTCCCCTTCTTGTTTTATTTGTTTACAAATGGTAAGCTCCCTTCTTGTTTTATTTGTTTACAAATGGTAAGCTCCCCTTCTTGTTTTATTTGTTTACAAATGGTAAGCTGCCCATCTTGTTTTATTTGTTTACAAATGGTAAGCTACCCTTCTTGTTTTATTTGTTCTGGGTTAGACTGAGGTTGTTTCCCAAAAACAAAACCCTTTGCTTAGACACCTTTATGTCTCACACAAATAAGAAAAATGGGACTTTTAGGTGTGGTGCTTGTTGTGAAAACTGAAATAAATGAGCTGAACAAACAGATTAAACATAGTGTTAGACAAGATCAAGAAAAATTTGAAGAAAATTTATATTAAGATATTGAGCATAATAGAAAACCTTTTTATAGATACATAAGATGTGGAAGGAGTAAAGATACACAAATTGATAAACTGTGTGCAGATTCTAAAATTTATTCTCAGACACAACAGATTATAGGTATATTTACAAAATCTTATGCAAAACAGTTTGGCTCCACAAAAGGGGTGGTAAGTTGTCCTAGTGACATCCAGGTAACCCCAGATACTGGAATCAAATTAGATTATATTGAAAAAGAACTGTGCAAACTGGATTCAAACAAAGTGCAGGAAGGAGACGGAATAAGTAACAATGACCTGAGAACACTTAAGCAAGGACTTACACTGCCATTGCATCTATTATTCTCTAGGTCATATAAATATGGGGAGATTCCTCAAGATTGGAGACATGCACTTATTAAACCTGTCTTTAAGGGAAAGGGGAGTAGGACAAACCCAGAATCATATAGACCCTTAAGTCTGCTTTCATGTTGTGGAAAAATAATGGAGAAGGTAATACTGGATAAGTTGGCGATAGTGTAGTGTACTGGCTCACCAGATGCGCAGTAGCAAGCACCGCCCAAAACCCTCCCCCGTTGTTGTATGTCAGTTGGAAGTACTCAATATTCATCCAGTGTGAATGAATATTTATTCTGTTTCCGAAATGTACATGGAAAACAAAACATCCATTTTTTGGACAGGATAACAGAGAACCCAACATATGAGGCACGAAGCATAAACACCTGTCAACTACTCTCAAGATTAATTGTTTGACATGTGATAATTCAAACTCAGGACACTCTGAGAACTGCAACAGTGAACACACTTTCCCCAAACAATATACACTTACATTACCATTCCACTACATTATTGGACTCCTTCAAAAAGTATTGTGATTTTGTGCAATCTTTATCTGGTTATTTTTCCTTAAAACACCAACATATTGTCTTTAACTCTTAATGCTTCAAGCAGCTATATCCTTTCCATACCTTTTCAGTAACCTAAACAACAAATTAACACCATAAAATATTTTGCTATATTCAAACAGATAGTACCCACTGCAGCAAGTGGTTTCGGTCTTGTGAAGCAGCATGTACTTCTTCACCACTATCACCCTAAACGAACACAACATCCAATTACTACACAAAAGACATATAAAATGATTGCATAGCGCAACATTAATAGAAGCTGCATCATCATTCAATGGTAAAAACCCGACAATACTGTACGTGTGTGAAAATGTTCAGGTCTGAACAGAGAAGACAAGAAATTATTTACAAATCACCTCATTTGATAAGGATGTTAAAACAAGCAAAATGACAAAAAAGGGATTCACGCTTCATAATACTTGGAATGTTCCACAGCATTACCACACAAATGAGAACCAAGGAAGGCTATACCTCACAGTTGATGTGGTGCTCTTTACAAGTTTCCCCCCACATGGTACTGCTCAGTAAGCTCAACATCAGCGAAATGTCACAACGACATAACTCTGCAAGAAGTATATGCACTGCAGTCCAGTTCAAACAAGCACTATGTCTCAATTTAGCAACATCAATTAAATTACGTATCCTCAAATTTAATAATAGCCCATGAAAACTCGATGCCTGCCCTAGTGTGACCGACTGTAAAACTTACCAATGGTTCAGCATCACGATTCTCAGCCTACCACTGAACACGTGTCATCAGAAGACACTGCAAAAATATAACTAAAGTGTATAAGAAAGTAGTTAAGAATCATGGATAATTCCTCTTCTAGTGCACACATTCCTTCAAGCAATGCTGCAGCATGAACATAATTAGAATCATATATGCGGAGAAAAAGTGGGGAAAAGAAATACCCATGGGTTACATTTACTTTCAATTAAGAAATAAAATATTTAAGAAAATGTGCATGTATTAGAAAAATTGATATGCACTTATAAAATACATACTCATACATCTTCATTCAAGTGTAAAAAAGCACAATGAAAATGACAACTTTCACATTTGCGCAGTATTACACATTATAAGCAAATATTCGGCCAATGGGCCACATATATAGTATGTATGATGTCACTGCCTAATATGAATGGCATGTCAATCATGCCTCATTTCATATGCAACTTTTCATGCCAATCACTGGAGCCATGCCCACTCCTGCGCAGAACTGAAGGTGAGCCATTACACTACACTATGAAAGTGATTTGAGGGGAGGGAACTGGAAGAACAGACTTGAGAGGGAAGAGTTAATGTGGCAGTTTAGATTAAATTCCACCCACCCCCCTGGTATAAATGAGGCATGTAGTATCATGCCAATATTGAAGTATAAGGCATTAAAGCTTTAGAAGACATTTTTTCATCAAAAAAGATTTTAAAACAAGATATTTATATATAAAATGTGAATTATAGTTTTGTAATATTGTATTACTGCACATTTAATCATTTGGATGTGTTCTTATATATTTTTTATGTCACTGATAAGATGGTTCTGAACTTATTTAAAAGCATTTTTAACTTTTGCCCTTATAAGGACCTCCTTACATTTTGGCTCTTAATTGACAATCAACTTTAATTGTTCATCAGGGACTATTTAAGTATGGTATTAATGTATTTTAATTTGTTCTGTAGAAGTCTTGGGTTACAAGAAGAAAGCGCGCTTGACTACTGGTTTGGATTATTGGATTATTGTAATAAATCAACTTTTTATCTACCTTGGAGGCTACTGCAACACTTTTTTCCTACTGTTTCCACAGAAATTGCTTTGTTTGTTCATTGGTTGAAGTTTGGCAAGTTCTTACCTGTTTTTTTGTTCTGTGTGTAAGTTTGTGTACGAGGCTGATGGGATCTGTATTAATGGACATCATCATCTTAGATCCTCCCATTATTGTAACTGTCACACAAGGGGGCATTATATATACATCGCTTTATGCACTGAATGTTGCTCCTTCTATGTGGGTAAAACACAGGTTCAGGAATCAGATATACAAACACACTTTGGACATTAGAAACAAGAATGTTCTGTATATCCTACTCCCACATTTTTGGTTTTTGTTTGGATATTGTTCATACAGACATTCGTGGTGAGCCATGGAAGGATCTGATTGAATTCAATGAATTAAATGGCAAATTTGCTTGAATTCTTTTACATCCCCTGGTCTTAATGACAATATGTCTATTATTAATGTATTAAAACTGCATTCATATTTGTGTAACCCTGATAATTTATTAATGGAAATTGTTTTAGTTATTTAAGCAATGACTTGTCACAGTTTTTTATATGTTTATTTGCTTATTGGTTAATTAAGGTTATGTGATGGGGAGAGAGACTTTTAAATAGCTTGCTTTTTCTTTTTTTAGTTTCTGCATTCTGAAGAACTCTTGTTGATGCATACAGATGAAAACGCTCAATTTTATTAAACATTTTCAGCTGAGAACTGTGTGCCTTCTGTTTTTCCCACCTACGTTGGTTGGATTTGGTTTATCGGTTCTTGGTTTTTTTTTGGTGTTATGTTGTCCCCTTATCCTATGCCCATACAGCAAATGAAAGGGTGAAAAACCTGTGGATTCCTGGGGTACCTCTCTGTATGCAAACAGCAGATGGGGCAAATATTTGCCCAGTCTCTCTTAAACTGGCCTGCAAATGCCGGTAGCATGGTCTTTAGTGTAGAGTTTAACCTCTCCACAAGACCATTAGTCTGGGGTGGTAGTAGGTGGTCTTTATGGGCTTCAGCCCACAGTGCTCCCAGCTGATCAGATATGAAATTAGCACCTCTGTCAGTCAGTATTTCTCTCGGGGAAACCTACCCTGCTGAAAATCTTTAATACATTTGCCACCTTCTCTGCCTCAATGGAGGATGCAGCCACTGCCACAGGGTATCTAGTTGTATAATCTACTACCACCAGGATTTACTTCTTCCCTATGGAACTTGGTGAACTCAGAGGCCCCACAATATCCATAAGCTACCCTCAAACAGCTCCTCAATCACAGGCAAAGGCATCAAAGGAGCTTTGACCTTGTATCTTGCCTTGTCTACTTTTTGGTACTGGTCACAGGTGCTGCAGTACCCTGTTATATCCCTTGCAATCCCAGGCCAATAAGAGTTCTGCATAATACATCTCTTGGCATTCGTTATGTCTGTATGACTTGCAAAAGGGATGTCATGTGTTAGGGCTAGAAGTGACAGATGGTTGGCTCTGGGCACTACCAACTGCTGTATTACCTCATCCTCTAGCCCTCCCTCAGGGGTCCACTCTCTATACAGTAACCCTTTGTTCCAGGATACAGACTCCCCTTTTCCTTGAGCATCAACTGCCTCCGTTCATACATCCCTCATGTCTCTTAATGTAAGGTCCAAGAGCTGAGCCTGTCTCAACTCTACCTTTGTGACCCTTCTCAGCTGCCCTCCATAGGAAGTCTTGTATACTCTGACAGTGGTGCCTCACTGTCAGCCTGGGTACTACTACTCACCTCTGCCTTTACAGTCGCTCTGTTCAAGGGAACATCAGTACCTACCAGCAACTGTGGCTCACATTCAGGCTCACTGCTACAGGGTAGCTCCCTCCCTGAAATAGCCACATCTTTATCCTATCTGTCAAGCAGAATGCCTCTTTGGCTCTTTTCAAAAGGAACCTTGATGATTGGATGGGAGAAAGAAATTCACCCCGGGGATCACGTCAGTCGCCCTGCTAGACAGGGGTCCAGGGAAGTAAATAGTGTGGGAAGAAATAGACAGGGAATTGTTATGGCTAGGCTTGTATAGGCCCTAGGGCTGATAGCCTAGTACCAACCTATGAGCCTATGAATATGCTGTGACCTCATCTGAGCCTACTGCTTTCCCTGACGTCATCTTCCTCAGTGCTGTTCTTACTTCTTCTAGGGTGGGCTCCTCTTCTTCTCTCATTGTAGGCTGTTTCTGGGCAGTACAGCTTCTGTGGGGTTTTCTTCATTCAGAAGCTGCTGTAAATAATCCTTCCATCTGACAGCTTGCTACTGACATACTGTTATTCCCACTTACTGGCTCCACCACCTTGCTTCTGTGGACAACTGTATGCTACATGGCCCCAGTGGTTACATTTAAAAAATGTAACCCTTATTCTTGGCTGTGTACTGAACTAGTGGCTTCCCCTATTACTGGTGGACTCTGTTGGGGTGGTTTAGGCTGCCCACCTTGGGTTTCCTTACATCTACATGCAGCACTGGGTACCCCCTTCTTGTCCAGTGATGCCCTGCTTGCCAAGTATTGCTCCCCTTTTTTTCCCCAGCTCATCTGCAGTTACACTCCTGGTTTGCCAACCAGATTCTCATGTCCTCAGGCAAATTGGTCAGGGCTTGCTCCCTCACCAAAAGGTCTGCCAGCCATGCAGAAGTGGTGACCTGACACCCACTCATCCACCTATGAAAATAAGTGCTCAGCAATATAATCACATACACTTTCATCTGCCTTGCATCTGTGTTCATGAGACTTTTTTCTGTAAGCTTCAGGTATTAACTTAAAACATTCCAATAAACATTGTTTAACTTAAACAATCAGTATCAGACAATTTAGAAACACCAGTTACAGCTTTACCATGAAGTAAGGAGGTCAGGAACTGTACTCAGAACCCTTGGTCAACATTATACTGTTTGCATACTCTTTCAAATATATGAAGAAAACTATCAAAAGTATCACCTTCTGTAAACTGTGGAAGACATTTACTGACCTTTAGCTTCCGAGGTTCGGTTATTCCCTTCCCTATTGCCTCCATGACCCTGATGAAGGGTCAGCATCTCCCTCTCATGTTGGCACGGTTTCTCTTTTTCTTCAGCCTCCAAATGCTGCAGTCTGTCTGTTGATTCTAATACCAAATGTTTGGCCTCCAGGTCGTCTTTAACTCCAGAAAGATTTTTAAGTCCTCTGGGGAAAAGGTGAATTGTCCTCTTTCTAAGGGCTGCAAATGCCCATCACCAGACTGTTTTTGTCTCTTCTTGGTTGCTGGTCCGTGCTGTGATTAAGGCCGAAATCACTTCCTCTTTAGTCAAGTTGGCATGCACCAGTCCTTTGGATACACACCTTGGCCAACTGGTTATTTGTCAGCTTGCCATAATCCTCTGCTGACATCTTTGTCTGCTTTCTCTGACTAAACTAAACTACAAAGAAAAACTGTTAAACTAAAACTCTGTATGTTTACCTTGTGGCTGCTGAGAGTACACATACCTTCAGTAACAACTGGCTACAGAAGTTCAATTAATATCCACACCACTGCTCACCAATATGCAACACCCCTCCTCTGGACCAGTATATGACACCCCTACTCTGGACCAGTACACAAGCAGCCTCAATCCTCAACATGGACACCAGTGAGGGATGCTCACTTGGAACAAAAACAGATAAGCACAGTATTGTCAGATGGAGCTCTCTGCACCAAGCACAATTTCCCTTAAGGGCACACAGGGAACACACTCAGTCATGGGGATTGGTTTCCTTCTGTCTCTCCTGGCCACAAATAAAACTCCCCACTGACACAACTGTATTGTTGAGTCCTCAGCAGAGTGTTCCAAGCCAAGTCCTCTACCACCCTCTTTATGAAACCAGTGCTTGGTGTTCCTGCTCCAAGTAGATGATGCCCACACCGAGATTTGATTTTCACACACACACACACACACACACACACACACACACACACACACACACACACACACTGGAAAGGCTTGCACAGATTTACCAGCTATAGGTTCATAGGCATGTACTAGGCTAATGGCCCTGGGGCTTTTACAAGCCTAGCCATAGGATTACCATGGCTTCGTGCCACCCGACCTTAGTTCCCAGTGCCTCTGTCAAGTAGAGCCACTGGAGTTTTCCCTGGGGTGAATTTTCTATTTCCCATCCACTCATCAAGATTTCTTTTGAAGAGGGTCAGCGAGGTGCTTTGCTTGACATGTATGGAAAGTCTATCCATAGCATGGGCAATCTCTGGGTTATGAACCTGCCCCTCCAGTACATTCTGTTGATTGTGGTAATGAGGTTAAGGCCTCTGGAGCATGTGGTGTGGAGGGATTGGGATTTCTTTAGATGTAGCATTTCTAACAGAGATGGGTCAGACATAGCTTTGTAAGTCAAGCAGAGATGGCCTCTAAGTAGGCGATATGAAACAGAGAATAGTTGTGACTTTTTTGAGTCTGTCCATATAGGACAAGTGTTTAAGGCCTAGGATCCTCTTTATGAGTTAAATTTACGGCCTCTCCAGTTGTTGCAGGTGTCTAGTGAGGTACATGCCAAATGGGGCATTGTACTTGATGATTGGCCTAATGAGGGAAGAGTAGAGGGAGACAATGACCTCTTTCTTCCTGGATGCAAAATCCTTAGTAATGAGATGTGCCACATAGGAGGACTTTCTGACCACAGTGGCAATGTGGTGATCTAAAGAGAGGTTGCTGTCAACCTGTGTTCCCAGATCTCTTATAACACCTTCTGTATTCAGTGGACTACCATCAATGTGGTAATTCATGGGAACTACGTTTTTCCCAAAGGGGATGACATCACTTTTTTGGCATTGAGCTTAAGGCCATGGTTCTGACACAAGTCGTTGGTCTCAGTGAGGCCATTCTGTAGGATGTCAACATCAATTGGGGAGTTAATAATAGCTCCCAACTTGCAATCGTCTGCAAACTTTGTCAGCCAGAGTCCCTTCATGTTGGCCTGGACTTCAGAGAAGTAGATACCAAACAGGAGAGGATCCAGGACTGAACCCTGCTGGACTCCACTCAGGACTAATCAGCAGTCTGACTTGGAGCCAGATACTTTCACACTGTGGGTTCTTTCTGTGAGCCAGTTTGCAACCCTCCTAGTGATATAGGGCTTAATGCCTAGCTTAGTGAGTTTTTCTATGATTCCTGAGTGGGGAATGGTATCAAAGGCCTTGGCCAGATCAAGGTAGGCTGCATGAACCACCTTGCTTTCATCCACAGCTTAGGTGACTGACTCAAAGAAGTCGACCAAGTTGAACAGGCATTATCTACCCTTCACAAAACCAAACTGTGTGGGATACAGAGTTTGGAGATTCCCTATATCCTCATTTATTAGGTCTATAGTCGCTCCTCCTTTGTGGAGAGGGATGACTGTAGCAGTGCATCATTTGGTAGGGACAAAGCCTGTGGTGAGGCTATGAATGAACAGGGCACACAAGTGAGGTGCCAGTTCACTCTGTAGTTCATGTAGAACACAGCCAGAGATATTGTCAGGGCCCATAAAAGCTGTATTCTTGGCCGTGGACAGTGCTGTTTTAACCTGTGCAGCAGTAATACTGGGTGCCTGGCAAAATACTGGCATTGTGATTGGCCCTTTGGGGGGGGGGGTAAACTTGGCATTGAATCTGTCAGCCAGTATAATGACAATATCTGTTGGCTCGGTATAGGAGGTACCATTGTGCAATAGCTCAGAGCAAATCTGAGTATTGCCATGGAGATTCTTCACATAACTATAGAAGGTCTTGTGGTTGTCTTTACTATCTGCTGCAATTCTGTTTTCATAGCTAGCTTTAGAGTATTTGATCATGGATCTCAACTTTTTGTTGAGGCCGAAAAGGGAGTTTTTCCAGTCTTGGAACTTCACCTTATTCTGCATCAGTTTCCTCCTTCAGTTGTAGAGTTTGTTTATGGCAAGGGACCACCAGATTGGCTTCTTTTTTTGGAGGAGAGCGTCTTGGTTCTATTGGGTATGGTGAGATCCATGTATTTGTGTACGTGTTTGTACAGTGCATTGGTGTATGTTTCAGCAGTCATGCAACTATTCTCCATTTGCATGGGTGCCGTGAAGTTAGCCACCTCTGTTTTTAGGAGCCCAAAGTTAGCTCTGGAGAAGTTTTTCATGGTGGTTACCTTTGTGGGGGGGGGGGGGGTGGATTTCCAAGGTGATTAGTTTGTGGTCGGATCTAACCAAGGAGGAGCTGACTATTGGTGTAGAGCAATGGTCGCCCAGGTTAGTAATAACCAGGTCAAGGATGTTGCTACCTCTAGTGGGGGTAAGAACGAGCTGGTCCAGGGCATTGGAATTAATGAACTTCAGGAAACATTGGGCAAGTGTATTGGAACACGAGTAGTTTTCCCAATTAATGGAGGGGTAGTTGAAGTCGCCTAGTATGAGAGTGTTAGGTTGGACCCTAATATTCTCCAGGATGCTTAGGAATGTGGAGTGTGAGTCTTGGGACATGGTTGGGGACCTATAGCAGGTTAAAACTTGAATCACTGTCTTACCCAATGTTAGCTGCACCTGAAGTATCTCTGATGCGTTATGTTGGGCTACCAGTCTGGAGGTGTGCACATCCTTTATGAATATGGAAACACCACCGCCTTTGGAGCTTTAGTCCAAGTTCTGGGGCTGAAAGGTGTGGAATGCGTTATTGCCAGGTAGTGTAGGGATACTTTCTGCTGCTTTGAACCATCTGTTACAGCACAGATGTCGATGTTCTCCATTTTAAGGAGTGATTCAAGCAAGTGCATTTTGAGATTTGGACTTCTAGCATTGAGCAGCATGACCCTCAGATTGCATTTGTTTGTAGCTGTTACGGTGGTAATTTGGTCTTTGGAACACCGCCTAAAAAAGGCACTATAGGTGTGGCAAGAGCCTTGGCCAGTATCTGGAAGCCCAGGGGTGACAGATGCAGGCCATCTCTGGCAAAGCACTGAGGTTTGCTAATCATGTCATCCCAGGCAGATACTAGATCCCCTTAAAATGACACCAGAATCTTAGACAATTGTTGTAATCACTCATTTTGTGCTTGTTGTAATCACTCATTTTTTGCTTGTACTGTGGTAACATTCTGGGTGATGGTAGGATGCTACTCAGGGCTAGGGTCATACCAAACTGGGCTACATAATCCAAGAGCTCCTCCATATCTCTTTTCATGTAGTCCAGGAAGGTACGTCTCAGGTCATTTGCACCCACATGTACAATTACTGAGTCATATTTGTACCTGTTGTTGAGGGACCGGAGTGCCCCTTTGTCCAGAATATAAGGTAGATATTGCCACCAGAATACTCCAAAGCCAGCTACTCTAAGGCTGCTACCAGGATATACAATTATACTGAGTAAAATTAATACTAATACAAATGGTAGTATTTGACCAATGCAGCAAGGCTTTTAGAAGTGGCCACAGTGTCACCAAATAAATTATTTTCAAAGGTTAAAATATTTTCTAAAAGACCAGCCACAATGAAAAGTTTAAATATGTTTAATAATAAAAAAACACGAAAACACTAAATAGCTATTTACAATAAACACCAGTTTTAGTCACAGGAAATATTAAAAATAACACCAATGGAAAGATTCACACAGATACAGAAAAATAATACTTAACTAATCTCACTACATTTTCCTCACTGAGCTAAAGAATTACTGTTTCCTACTTACTGAATAAAGCAAGGCAAGATGAAGTGGGTGAGTGGTCTTGTCAGTTTCAAAACAGAGACTTCTGTCTCATCTAGTATTAAA
Source organism: Protopterus annectens (assembly GCF_019279795.1). Lineage (NCBI taxonomy): Eukaryota > Metazoa > Chordata > Ceratodontiformes > Protopteridae > Protopterus > Protopterus annectens. The sequence goes on from NC_056749.1 coordinate 85,509,422, forward strand.
ACATCATCTGAGTGCTGGATTACAGAATTACATCACATACATCTGGTCACCTGACTTCCATTTCCCACATACCCCCTTTACTAGAAAATGAGCCAGAATCTTGCACATGTGTGTGTTACCATACATGCACATAGTGCTTTACTAAGATGTGTTACAGCATTGGGAAGCTATAAAACCATTTCATAAACATCCACCCCTCCATGGTAGCAATTAGTTCACCCCTAAGGACAATACAGTAGGAGTCCTAGCCCTATTTTTCACAGACATTTTGTCTCTGGCTGCAATCAGAATTGTAAGATACAATCTTTATGGCCTAAACTAGGTAACTTAATTTCAGACTATTTTTCAAAGTTAGCTGGATTGAAATTAACCTCTTCTCTTCCAGTATCCTCTGTTACAATATATTCATTTCAGCAGTTACAATATAGACTGACATATAGGTGTATTTCTTTTCTTTCTTGCAGGACCCACTGTTGGTACATTTTTTTTAACACAAGCAACTTTACAAATATATTTTCAAGACAAACGCCTGTAAAATTAGTTTGCTACACAAATGACATATAATTATTTACAAACCTCCAGCTAGCTATGCTAGCATATGTTACACATCCACTGCCCTAGCTCTCCTGACATAGATGGAAATACCTCACATTATCACAGTTGGAACAAGGCCTCTTAGAAAAGGCTGGGGTAATTACTGATGTCAGCAAGCCCATTTGTATTTAACAATATTCCATATAAATACAAATTCTGTTTAATAAATAGAGTGTAAACAAACAGACTGATCCAACACAGACCTATATCAGTTACAAGAGGACCCATGGGTAAATAAAGCAAATAAATACATTGATTAATGTTTCTTGTTACAATTATAAAATTATTGACAAAGCTAGATCAAATGCAGTACAGGTATAAACTAAACACAAATTTACAATACAAAAGCTTAAAAAAATCAAAATAAAACAGTCATCAATTCCATCTAACAACAGAAAGTTATAATCACATCTCATTATTCAAAATGGTAGCTCACAGCAACAAATGAAGTTACTAGAGGACAAGGCTGAATCAGTTCACGGATCATTTAAGCCTGAGTGTATGATTATTGTTATTAGTAAAATTATCAGAAACATGACAGGCATAATGCAGTGCTACTTAAGAAAACATTTAACAGTAATGCACAACTGAAAACAGACTGCCATCAACATGGCAGGGACCACTGGATTGGTAACAAACTATCCCCAGGTACATTATTAATTTATCTGGTATATACCTTACAATAATAGCAGTGTCCTTCTGATAGGAAAAATCATCAATTCTTGCCTTAAACTACTGATCGCATGTATACATAGTGCTTGTTAAGAATGCCGTTTCTCTTCTCATTGTTGTGATAAGGTGAGTAGAAGCACAGAATCACCACAAATGCAGAGATCATTGTAGATAATTTGATAAATGACTTTGGGTAATGAGGTTACAAACTAGATAGAATGGGAATGACCCCGATGAAAGCAATGGACCTTCAAATGAAGAAAGGTAGACCCTATTACTCTGGACACAAAGCAAAAGATAAAAACGAAAGTGAAGGAGATAGGAAACAAGTAATGAAATTCAGTGTTACTTATAGTACTGATAACACGGCAGTGTGTTCCACCATCAAGTACTGGCACATTTTAACATCTGACAGCAAAATAAGAGAAATAGTTGGCAAAGCACCTAGATTCACCTTTAAAAATAGGAAGAATCTCAAAAGGTTATTATATAATAAGGATGGACTGAGCAGCATAGCTAATGTTCCAAGGATCAATTCTTCACTTACAGGCATGCGGAGATGTGGATTTTGTAAGGCCTGTACAGTGATTAATTCTACCAATAACTTCATTCATCCAAAAACAGGCAAAAGTTATAAATTTTCTGGCTTTGCTAATTGTGTCAGCAAGAATGTAGTATATATTGCAATGTGTAACCCTCTGTTTGGCTTACTACTTAGGAAAGACTAATAGAATGTTAAAAGAACGTATATTTAAGCATCACTCACATATAAGAAATAAGGTCGAGACTAATGCCCTGTACAATCATATACGTGGTAAATGACAACCATTCATTTAAATTTATGGTGATTTCTTTGATCAGACAGACTCTAAGAGAAAGTGATATTGTCAACAGAATGGAAGTGGAAGAAGCTAAATGGATCATGTTTTTAAGAGCAAACTGCCCACCAGGGCTCAATGGGCATATTCTGCTAAAACCTTTCTTGAAGGAACAAAGACTAAGTACGAAGAGATAATCTTCATCTCTTGATAGGTTAATAAAGAGACCTGTCTAAATCCGATGTTACTCATTGGAAGGGAGATCACAGTTATAGGAAGTTGAAATATATGTTTTAATTTATCAACAAGAGGCTTGCCGAGATTAGCGGGATCTGATTGGTGTTGCTATGCAGTGATGCTATACATCATGTGAGCTGAGCCATTTACAGTGATTGAAGAGAATGTGTTTTTATTTCACAAAAACACAGGATTTACTTAGGATCTGAAGAAGGCTTTATGCTGAAAGCGCTTGTCCTTTGCCTGAGAAAGCGATTGGACTGTTTATTAGTTTTATTTTAAATTTATGCTATCCATGGTGATACGCTCTTGTCCCTTACCCACTTAAGTTGTTTTTACACTTGAGTGATCTTCAGTGGTGTTTCTTTGATTTTACTCATCATTGTAGATAATGACAGAAACACTACAGTTTCTTTCCAGTACCACAAAGTAGTCCATGAATTGTTGCTTAATTAGGCAGTTGCATAAAATGACATTTAAACCTTAAATATAACACTGCTGTCTTAATGGACAACCACACACAAAGCTGTGTGCGTTTGTGTGTGTGTTGGGGGTTATGCAAGTGTGGTGCTCTGATGACACAGGTACAAGGCAGGATATATGTTAGGATTTTTATTTTTAAAATATGCATTTATTGAAACTATTACAGAATGCAAAATATAATTTCTTATGTCTAATGTCAAATTTAATTAAAATATTTACAGCAAAAATAGGAATAAAGTAAAAAGGTACAGTACAATGTGAATATGTGCATGTATTAAATTTATTATTGGTTTCATAAGTCATCAAGCAAGAGAGTCTCAAATGATTGAAACACTAATTAGATGAATCAGCTTAAAATATCCCCCCATGGGTCATGTCAGAAAAAGCTTAACTTTCCCCCATGGATAGCTTCAGAAAGAAAGTGACCATTTTCTTTTCAAGGCTGACTGCATCCCCATAAGTATTGCTTAATATCTGAGCAGGGTGGTTTGTTTATTTCATTTGGAGTTGATTTGAGCAAGTCCAAACTGTTCAACAACATATCCAGCTCCACTTACCACATACATTAAAATGTTTTTGATGCTCATCTTTGCACACTTGTCATACCTTTAATGCAACTATTTGAAAAAATAAATTATCCCAATTAAAAGTTGTATGTTTTCTCTCCACCCATAACATCAACACCCATAGAACAGTATTTTATTTCCCATCTATTAATCATAATCCATATAGAAAAAAAAAAACACAGTAGGTGTCATTTTCAACACACAATCATAAGTTTCATTCTTCAGGTTAACGGTGAAAAAAGGCAATAACTGTAATAGTAGCTTTACGATAAAGAAAATAAATATTTATTTCTCCTCATCTTGCCCCATGTACCCATGCAACTACATTACATATTTACCTTCAAATAAGTTATGTCTGTATGTATTTATTTATTTATTTAAAATTGTTTAACAGGGTAGAACATAATCAAGAAATGGCTAATTACAAGTTCAGCCCGGTTGCATCTGTACTATAAGTAAAGCACAGTTGAGAGACAGATTAAAAAAAATATGAAATGCTAATTGTCCTAAAAGTGTTAGCAGTTTGTACTGCACTTCCTTCTGTCCCAGTTTTCCAGAGAAATGATTTATTCATAGTAACATGTGGAGTAACATTAATGCCTGCAGTGAACTGCATCCAAGTAAGAAAGAAATTAACTATGTAATGCAGGTTAAACAATCCTACAGAAACAGAGCTCATATATTTCTTCAGTCTTTCTACATCAGTCAGTGTCCTTAGCATTCATGTAAACAACTAAAACCTCTTCCTTGTCAAGATCAGCAAGTTTGTGACTCCTACCATCCTGAAGTTACATTCTCTGGCAGAGTTTCCACACCTTCCTCTTGTACCACTTAGCATCTACTGGCTACCTGAAATTATTTTCTTGCTGTGACATCAACTGGATGGGTTGTAACTCCCAGAAGCAGCCAGTGAAAAAGAAGGAATTAGTGAATGAACAAGTTGATCGTCTTTACATTTAAAGAATTACTGAATGAACAAGTTGATCATATTCACATTTAAAGACTAGTGAACGAACAAGTTGATCATATTCACATTTAAAGAACTAGTGAATGAACCAGTTGATCACCTTCACATTTACATTTATAGTGCTGGCTTCAGGTTTTTATCACTCTAACAAGTCAGGCTTTTGTGAAGCCATTTGGTTATGGATCCAGTGCTATTCTTCTTGTGCACCATGAAACACATCCTGGTCACTTCCTGCTGACCATTAGTAGCTACAACAATGTGCCACAGCTGGTTATTTACCTAGCTCATCCCGGCTCCTGGCTTGCTCATCCTTAAGGGGAACATACTCACAGACACCTATATGATAACGAGAGTTCCTGAACTCTCTTCCTAGTTTCTGATGTTATTGTTCTTCATCACTTCCTTGGGAAGATGCAGGTCAAGTCAGCACCAACAACACTTCCTACTATTACACCTTCCCATGATGCCCACTTTATTAGGTTTGGTAAATCTTAGTTCCCTTTTTTGGTTTTGGCAAAAACTAACCTTGTCGCATTTCCATTCATTGCTAGCATGCAAAACCCAACTGCTTCTTTCAGTGAAAGGCACATATTCAAGGTGCCCTATAAAACAATTAACACTAAGAAATACACTAAGCAAATAATTGTCCTCTCCTACCTAATGTTTCATATGGCAAGGAAGAGCCACGTTCATTTCTGATGACGTTTGTAAAGTTTTCATCAATTTGTACTTGTACACTAACTAATAGCAGACCTCTGTAATGGCAGCTTACCTAATGAGCAATTCCATAATGCCTTAGCTGTAAAATTTGACTGTTACATGCTACAGATTAGTGGATGTTAGCATCTATTTTCCCTACTCTGTGGACCCTGTCTGTTTGAAGGTAAACAAATACCCCGTTTAACAAGTCCTTTAATCAAAGCCAATCAATGAAAGATATGAGGTTGAAGAACTTACCTTCAAAGCAAGCTTTTTAACTCACTACTTTCCAAAAGATGAGTAGCAAAAATTGAGAGTCAAGAAGCATGAAAAACACACTAAGGTTTTTTTTTTGCAGGCAAGTAATGCCCCTGTACCCCAATGTTATGACTCTGCCCTGACAACTCCCTAATTTAAATATACAAACTCCATAGTCACACCAAGTATATCACCAACTCATACTATAAAACATATTGTGATGAAACTCACTGCGACTTTAATTTTCACAGTAAAACCACACATCAGAAAAGCCACCAAACAAGTGTGGTTAAGCCAAGGTTTAGGCCCTCTAGTCTTTTAATCATATGATCCAAAATTTCTGCCATCTTGATAATTTTTTTAATTGTGCCTCTTAATTGTTGCAGTTTACTGTTTTGTCATGTCATGTGAGCTTCCAGCTCATTAATGCATTCAGCAGTTTTAACTATTTTATTTTCATCATGTCTTTTTCTGCCATGAGGGCTGCTTCCTCTTGACACATGGGTCCCATAACAAGGGTCACAACATGCAGTTTCCCTTGTATTTTGTCCAATTTCTCTTTTATCCTGGGAGAAAACAGTATATATCTTCTAATGTTTTATAGTAATGTTAATCCACCACCAATTTGTATTTCTACTTCACAAACTCTCCCTAAGTAACATTTAAAAATACAGGTATGGCTGGGGATGGAGTTAGAGTCCCAGACAGACGGACACATTCAGGTTTCATAGCAACCTCAAACTAAATGAGAACGAATGAGAATGTGAGAATGCTACAGTTGGGTTCACTTGTCATTGCTTGCAAAACGTTTTGACACAGAAATAGATTTATAAAATGCTGTTTATACAAATACTTTTTATACCAGATTCATTAACCAGTGACCAGAGTTTTGAAGCTGTCCTTGGGCAGAAATGGTGGCCAAGCATCATTTGTATCTTTGTGTACAAAGTGGAAATAGAATCGCCCTCAAACTGCACTTACTGTGTCCAGCACAAGCTATCTATCAGCTGTTTCATGGTGAGGTCATCCCACTCTTCTGCATGAGGTGCTTTCCAAGGAGCATCAGCCGGGATCTAAATGCATACAAACAGGGGTACAAAACATGAAAGTGGGTAAACTCCCATAAAAGCCAAGACTATAAACAAAGATTACATAGTTCTTCATTTAATACTGGAGACAGCCTTGGTCTGAACCTTTGTTGCCCAGTGGCTCCAGTGACTATAACATGGAGAAGAGTTTTTCTCACTGAGTTTACATTACCAGTTACAGCAGGAATTGTGTAAAGAGATACAAAAAAATTAAACTAAATATCTTTCTTTTTTTTTAATGTACTATTGCAAAATGACAATAAGGCATTCCACTCTGTGGCTATAACTGCAGGCAGAGTATTAAAACAATGAGCATTATAATGCTACTTCCAGAGTTACAGGGTTTGATTCCCTCAGCTTTCATCTGCCTCCTGTGTGACGTTGTGCAAGTTACTTAACCAGGCAGTGCTTTGGGGCAACTAAAAATTATAGCTAGAATCATTCATGGTCTTCTGGACTGCATGCATAGTAACTAAATATGAAATCATAACATGTAGGTTTCCAGCTGAAACAGCATGTCTTAACCACAAAAGATGTGTGTGAGCAATTCCACAATAACACAAACCTTATCATATGCATTTGCAATTGCATGATGCACTGATTACACTAAAGCTCAGGAACACCACAGATTTAATATACATTTTATAAGTGACATTCCTCCTCTGTAGATAACTGCCTGACAAATCATGGTCATGTGATGTCAAATGTGCAATGTGCATGGTTTCTAAATCGTGTTAAAACTAAACCAGTAAAGAGTTCTGCACCAATGAAGCAACAGCACATCATGCAGTCAGTGCTATGTTTATTCATTTTCTTATTAACTTATTTGGTAACACATTAAGCACACTCTTACAGCTTCATACATGATCCCTAACGACTGTAATACAGAGTAGACAGATTTTGCAGAAATTTAAAAGACGCCTAAAAGTAAGATCATTAATATCATGAACCTCACCAAAACTGCTTTAAATAGCTATGTGCCAAATTAACATGTGCTGCTTAAAAATAAATGCCATAGTACACTTATAGTATTGAAAGGCAATCTGTTACAACAGCTGTATCTGAGAAAAAATTGTCTTTCTGTAATTCACGGAGGTCAAAGGCTGAACTGACCTTTACCTAGTAAGCATTATCACAAAGAAAATGTAAATACATCTTAAGGCAGTATATGAAGCATGTTTCTCATGTCAGCTGTAGCATTAGGCCTCATGCAATAATATGGACAGGAACCAAGCTAAGCTGATGTGGTATGATACATGAAGTGGAAGGGATCTGAATTTTTACATAAAAAATGCATTTCCTCTTAAATATGTTGCAGTTATAAAATTAGCAAATTGGGTGGGGTCAATCAGTTCAGCAACTACTCCTCTTAGAAAGGAGGTGTAGATCATATTAGGCTAGCCAGAGAGGGAAGGAATAATTTTCTGAGGGGCAATTAGTTTTCCCTTTGGAAAAGGTTAGGGTAATTCCAGGTGAGTGAATGACTCCTGAAATGAACATGAGGCTGTTGTGTTGACATCAGCTGCTGGACTAAAGACTTACCAAACATTCTGGAGATGAATAGAAATATATACACTTGGCTAGGTCATGTGACTATATGCTCACAATGGCTAAGGAACTGGGGGGGGGGGGGTGTCATTAAAATAAAAAAATCCCATCGGGAGAATGGCCTGATTAATTCCTCTTAATAATAATAATAATAACAATCATCAGCTTCACCTTCTCTGGAAAGCGAACAAATGCCACAACCTGCAAGAGTGGTAAATGTGATCATGTTCCTGCCATAGTGAGGCTGGTCACGAGTTTGGAAACAGGGAGCAGATGTGCATACAAACAGGATAAGAAATACAGAGAGCAAAAGAAAAGGAAAATGAAAAAAAACTCCATTTATTTCATTTGGAGGAGAAAGATCCCCACATGCCATGAATACTTATATATAATGCTTAAAACATAAATAAAATAATTAAAACAACATTAATAATTTAAATATGGAATGATGACAAATCTCAAAGTAAAACTTAACAGTTCTAAAATAAAATTTCAGTAGTTTAGGATATTGTTTCTCAAACAGTAAAGCCAGACTTCTTTGGGAAGCTAGGCCTGTTTATTAGAAATATTAAATATTATACATTCCTTTCATTTTACCCGCGGTGGTGGTGCTGCGGTAGCATTGTCGTCTCACAGTAAGACGCCGTCCGGTTCGATTCTCAGCTAGAGCGTCTTCTGCGTGGAGACAGGTGTGAATGGGCGTACCTTTGGTGAAGGTTGTGCATCAGGCCTGGCAAGCCGGTACGTAAAAATCAACTGCCAATCATTAGCGGACCGGAGTTCCGCTGTGGCGACCCCTAACTGGGAAAATCCGAAAGACACAAATACATTCCTTTCATTTTGATTCAAATTAAATGCAGAATTACAACAATCAGTCAAATGTGTCCTGAGTTCATATCAGTATCAAAAGAATAATGCAGTAAAAAAAGTTTGCTGATTTTATGTATATCTATATATTTTTTTCACTTGTGTTGTTTACTGGGCTTTTGTTTTGGATTCCTGGCTGCTGATCAGTGTTGAGTTTGGTTACTTTATAACTAATTCTCCCTAAGTGCAATTACTTTATCAGTTGTACTAATGGAGTACTTGGGTGTCTCATGAACTTTAAACCTTATAGTGTAAGCTTTGTGTAGGAGCTGTGCTCATTAAGAGACGAAGAAAAGCTCAGTTAGTTAGTTTGGTTTGTATGTGTGGCTGAGAGTTTTATATCCCTTACGTGTATTTGCTAAAGAGTTATGTTTTCTGAGAGCAGTTTGATTTGGTAAAAAATGATTTATGTAATATTTATTAACTCAATAGCTGACATTAACTATTGCATTCTGTTTAAGATATGTACATAGAATTTGCCTTACTTTTTCAGATACTGTTTTTCAGATAATGTTGGATTTAGAGCTGGATTTACTCTGTTTTTAGAAATAAATGTATTTGTATGTAGGGATTGTTCTAAATACTTGAACTCTCAACAATCCTGTATTGGAATTTTGTTTTGTCTTGATGTGTGCTCCCTGTGCACAGCCAGGTTGGAGTGGAATTACTGAAGACCCCACCGGTCGGTGACCTTTGATTGTCAAAAAGAGAACTAGAATGTGAGGATGTGAATCCTTCAAGTCCCAGCTCACCATTAAGCAGTGGTCTGGTAACAAGGGGAGTAGTATATACAGTGCGAGAACTTTGACTTGTGAACCTTGACAAACATATTCAGAAAGGAAAAGTTCAACACTGGTCTCTTCAATAGCTCTTTTTCGGGATCAGAAAAATTCTGGACTAACCACCTTTCGTTCTTTATGAAGCAAGGACTGGTTCTATGACCACTAGAGTCCAGCATTTACTGGAGAAAGGGAGGGAATAACAAAGTGTGGTCTGGTAGAGGAGAAGAAACACCCCTGATTGGGCGGACTTGAGAAAGATGGTTTCCGTGCCATGGCACAGGTACAAGTTGAAAATGGAATTATCATTTTTAGGAGAGGAGCCCCCCTAGTTTGGCTTGGTGTTACTTTCATCTATGACTAAAGATGGAAACTAGGGAATATGAAACATTGTTGTTACTCTGCATCAATTTGCTGCTGCCATCTCAAAATTTAGGGATCTGATGCTGTACTACATACAATCAGACTCAAGAGGAGAATTCAAAATCCAATCTTTTTTACTATCAGAAAATTCTAGCTCTGCAACAGTTCTAGAAAAAGGCATGGGGAGAAAATAAAACCCAAAAGGGTTACTTATTTGAGTTCTAAAGCTGATAAAAACAGAGAGAGGAGCAGTCTTCAAGGAGATCCTTTTTTACTGTGGCACTAGAAAACGTAATGGGTCCTGCCTGTGGGTTTGTAGGATAATCCCGATCCCACCAGGTGATTGGTCCTTCATACCCACAGACAAACAGCAAGATAAGTCCTGAGCTTTGCCAGAGGGAGGGTAACAGAGCACAAATACCCATATGCCAGTACGGCAGTGTGTTTGTTGAACATGAGTAGTAACATTTTAAGCCTTAATTCAATGTAAACTGTACAAAAATATATCGCTGGCAAGAAAGATGGAAGAGAGAGAGGAGACTACAGAAGGAGAGTATACAGACTACAGACACAGCAAGGACAGTGCCATGCCGGTCCACTTATTCTTTTTACATTTCACTTGAACAGATGGAAAGTATCAATTTAGAGTTATCTGTATATCATGAAATTAATGTTGTCACTATGTGTGTGTGTGTCTCTATATATATATATATATATATATATATATATATATATATACACACACACACACACACACACACACACACACACACACATATATATATATAAATGAGCTTTAAATCATAATAAGTAGCAGTGGATCCAAAAACCCTTATATCGTCTGCTGGGGTAGAAATTGGTTGAATGGGAGATCACAAAGAGTGAGGATTTAGAACTACACATCAGAGTGGGCTCAGGTGAAGAAAGAGGTTCCACAGGAATTGGTCCTCAGACCAGTGTTGTTGTTTGTCTTTTCGGCTTTTCCCGGTAAGGGGGCGCCACAGTGGAACTCCGGTCTGCTAATGATTGGCAGTAGATTTTTATGGTGCCGAGTTGCCAGTCCGACGCCCAACCTTCAGCGAAAGCACGCCCATTCACGCATGTCAATGTTGTTTAAAATTGTCTTTTCATTAGTGCCAAAAAGCTCAAATATTTTGATAGCCAAGTATGTAGATGATAAATAATTGGATGTGTAGTTACCACACCTAACGATGCTGACAATTTTAATTAGTAATTGATTCAAGTAACTTTGTGGATAAATCAAAATGTGTTAAAAGTTAATAAGGACAAATGCGGTACTCAACGTTTTGGTCAAGCTAATGTTAAGCTAAATGTGAAACTAGGATCAGCTGATTTACAGAATTTGATAGACTATAAGAATCTGGATGTTATTATAAATAATAAGTTTAGATTTAGGTCATATGTTCAAAAAATAAAAGTAAAATCTATTCAAGTGGTTAGTCTAATGCTTAGGAATTTTGATAAAAGAAACAAAGAATTCCTTAAGAAATTGTTTACAGGTTATGTTTATCCAATTATAGAATATAATATGTTGTTTTATTTATATAAAAATGGAGATTTATTATTACTTGGAGGTATCCGGCATGAGTTTAAAAAGAGAATTCCAGAGATTAATGGTATGTCATACCAATCTGGACTAGAGAGGCTGGGTCATTTTTCTGTTAGTTACAGGTATTTGAGGGGAACATTGTGTTTAGTTTATGGAACCTCTGTAAAAGAAGAGTTAAACTTACTATTAAATACTGAGCTACTGGACTCATGTCAAACTATTAGAGCAGCATGTCATACATACTGTATAAAGTCGATGAAAGTAGAACATCTAGATATTTACCACAATCAACAGTACATTTGTGAGACAGGTTAACTTTGTCTATTCAACATTCCAATTTATATCTTTTTTTTTTTTTAATCAGCTTGACACATGGATTGATTCCAAATCTTTTACTTTTATCATGGAGCCCGTGTTTTAATTGTCCTATGGCCTTAATGCAGTTTTAGTCAAACTATTGAGCTAATAATATCTTTGACATCCACTTATGCTAAGCATTCAAAATTAAACTGACAGAAACCGGAGTTGTTTTGCATTACACAATACATTACATCTTATAAGCAGTTATATTTCGCAGAATTTCTATCTTCTTCTTCTGTATACCACTTAAGATCATCCCATTAAACATAGTAGGTCTTTTAAAGTTATCCCATTAAACTGTTGAATGCAAAGACTTTGAGTAAAGCTGTGTAAAAGGATGCATCTATGGAATAACAAAATCAACTTATTTTTTCCTTTGGAAAGTTTGATATACATACCGGCCATAGAGGACGAAACCTATGCTTTATTTATTGACATTTGATTACCGGGAAAGTTTGACTGGGTAGAAGCCCATTTTCAGCAAAGGCCCATGGAGAAAAGCTTAAATTAAATATAATCACCTTGATTGTTTCTGCAGCTGGAGGAAAGGTACACATTAACTTCAGAGGTGAGTGTTTCGCATAATCAGCTGTGATCAGTTGGAAATGACAGCTGACCTTTATTAAATCATATGATTTTCAGTCCAACAAAACTGTACAACCTAACTAATGTGCATTAGCACTAACCATGCTCCTGCCCCTAACCCAGGCCTACTCCTTACCTTGTGAAAAATCCTTTCCATGACACTACCACTAAACAAGAGACTCAGACATGCTTCATGTACACCAGCACTCATACAAAATACTAAAGCTATCTCCTTCCCTAACTTTGTCTAACCTTAACCCACCAACACGTCTACACACACACAAACACACACACACACACACACACACACACACACACACACACACACACACACACACACACACACACTCCCAACTTTAATGCCGAAAACATTGGTATATCCAAAGGTTTTGGCATTAAAACATGTTCAGTCCAACTTAATGAAAAGCCATATACTAAAAGTTATAATACTGAATGTACAATAATGAAATGGCAAAATGTTGAAATCATAATACTTACTCCCTTAAATGTGGGCTCCTAAAAACTGAGGTCGCTAACGTCATGGAAAATAGATGCATGACTGCCGAATAATACACCAATGCACTGTATGAACATGTACATAAATGCATGGAACTAGCCATACCCAACAGAACCAAGATGTTCAGCTCCAAAAAAAGGAAGCCAGTCTGGTGGCCCACAGCCATTAATAAACTCTACAAAAGAAGGAAGAAACTAGTGTAGAAAAAGGTGAAGTCCCAAGGGTCTACTTCAGAACGATGAAAACGCAAACTCTGAAACGCTCACATGAGCGAATAATCAGAAACTGGAAATTGGTATTTTAGGATCACAGTACACTAACGATTGGAATATTTGCCCTTTCCTCACTGTAATGCGATCTCGGAGTAGGAATACATATTTAGCAGGGGGTGTGGAGGGCACAGCACCCCACAATACAAATTTCACATTTCTGATTATTCGCTCATGTGAGCATTTGAGAGTTTGCATTTTCATTGTTCTGACATAGACTCAAGTCCCAAGACTGGAAAAACTCCCTTATTAGCCTCAACAAAAAGTTGCGATCCTTCATCAAAACCTCTAAAGCCAGCTATGAAGGCAGAATTGCGGCAGACACTAAAAACAACCACAAAGCCTTCTATAGTTATATCAAGAATCTCCACGGCAATATCCAGGTTTGCTCTGAGTGGTAGCTCCTATACTGAACCAACAGATATTGCCAACAGATTCAGTGCCAACTTTACCCCTCTCTCCCCCCTAAAGGACCAATCACAATACTAGAGGAATGCCAGGCACCCAGCATTACTGCAGCACAGGTTAAAACTGCATTGTCCAAGGCCAAGAATGCAGCTTCCATGGAACCCAACAATATCCCTGGATGTGTTCTACGTGAACTACAAAGTGAACTGGCACCACGTCTGTGAGCCCTGTTCAATAACAGCCTTACCTCAGGCTTTGTCCCTACCGAATGGCGCACTGCTATAGTCATCCCTCTCCATAAACGGAGAATGACTATAGGCCCTTTGAATTATCACCCCATTAGCCTGATGAGTCTGATATGTAAGGCTATGGAGCAAATCATCATGGACCTAATTCACAAGGATATAGGGAATCTCCAAACTCTAGATCCCATGCAATTTGGTTTTGTGAAAGGCAGATCATACCTGCTCAACCTGATTGACTTCTTTGAGTCAGTCACCAGAGCGGTGGATGAGGGCAAAGCAGTTCATACACCCTACCTCGATCTGGCCAAGGCCTTTGATACCATTCCCCACTCAGGAATTATTGATAAACTCACCAAACTAGGCAGCAACCCCTATATCACTAGGTGGGTTGCAAACTGGCTCACAGACAGAACCCACAGTGTGAAAGTAGCGGACTCCAGGTCAGACTGCCAACCAGTCACGAGTGGAGTCCCACAGGGATCGGTCCTGAGTCCTCTCCTGTTTGGCATCTACTTCTCAGAAGTCCAGGTCAACACGGATGGACTCTGGCTGACCAAGTTTGCAGATGACTGCAAGATGGGAGCTATTATTAACTTCCCAAGTGATGCAGACATCCTACAGAAAGGCCTCACTGAGAACAATGACTGGTGTCAAAACCATGGTCTTAAGCTTAATGCCAAAAATATGTCGTCATCCCCTTTGGGAAAAACACAGTTCCCACTAATTACCAGATTGATGGATCCCACTGAACACTGAAGGCGTTATAAGAGATCTGGGGACACAGGTTGACAGCAACCTCTCCTTCAATCACTACAATGCCACTGTGGTCATAAAGTCATTCTATGTGGCACATCGCCAAGGGTTTTGCATCCAGGAAGAAAGAGGTCATTATCTCTCTCTCTACTCTTCCCTCATTAGGCCAATCATAGAGTATAATGCCCCACTTGGCATGTACATCACTAGACACATGCAATAGCTGGAATGGCCACAAAAGTATCTCACACGAAGAGGATCCTAGTTTTTAAACACATGTCCTACATGGACAGACTCAAAAAACTCCAGGTATTCTCTCTCTCATATCGTCTACTAAGAGACCATCTCTGCTTGACTTACAAAGCCATGTCTGACCCAGCTCTGTTAGAAATGCTAAAGAAATCCAATCTCTCCACACCACATGCTCCAGAGACTTCACCCTCATTAAAACAATCAACAGAAGATGCTGGAGGGACAGGTAACCCAGAGACTGCCCATGCCCTGGAGTAGACTCCCCATACATGTCAAGCAGAGCATATCACTGGCCCTCTTCAAGAGAAATCTTGATGAGTGGACAGGAAATAGAAAGTTCACCCCGGGGATCACTCCAGTGGCTCTATTTGATAGAGGCACTGGGAACTAATGTCGGGTGGCATGATGCCAGGGCACTTCTACGGGCTAGGCTTGTAAAGGCTCTAATTAGCCTAATACATACCTATGAAAAAGCTGAGCTCCCATGTCAGTTTGTGAGTTTCACTAACAGGGGAGTGATATTGCTTGTTGACTGGCTGCATTAGGGCTCAGTGTACATATGTACTACATGTACGCTATTAGCAGGTATTTTGAGATCAGGATTGTAAAGTTTCCACATTTTGACATTTCTGGATTTTGGATTCAGTATTATGAATTTCAATATTACCATTATTCATAGGTTCATAGGTGTGTACTAGGATTTCACTTGAAGAGGGCCAGTGAGATGCTCTGCTTGACATGTATGGGAAGTCTATTCCACAGCATGGGCAATTTCAGGGTTATGAACCTGTCCCATCAGCATGTTCTGTTGATTGTGGTAATGAGGTTGAGGTCTCTTGAGCGTGCGGTGTGGACGGATTGGAATTTCTTTAGATGTAGCATTTCTAACAGAGCTGGGTCAGACATGGCTTTGTAAGTTAAGAACTTATTCACTAAATTGTCATTAAAACACAATCTCACATTTAGCATAAACACAAAATATAAATTTTATTCTGTATAATGCCTCCAAAAGTTGACACTGGATGCTCAATGTATTTTCAAACAAGTTCTCACTACTGTAGAACTAACTATTCAAAGATTGTAGTGTATGCATATTTATGTATGTGTGTGTGTGTGTGTGTGTGTGTGTGTGTGTAAATACATATAATACACATATATAAATACACACAAAACTGAATAGGAACAATCTAACAATTCCTTGAAAATTCTTTCTGCGGCTAATCTAGTTATAGCTAAACCAGGTCTTGTGGTCATCAATCAAACAATTTAGTGCATTAATCAAAACATTAGCCTGTGTTAATGATAAAAAAAAAAGACAAAAGAGCAAAGACTCAGGAGTCATCGACTCAAGTAGAAAATCTCAGTTTGGTTATTTAAGGACAGATGAGCTGCTGTATACAATATAAATTTATTTCAAGGCAAGTGCTGTTATATTTACAGAAGTCCAGCTGAAAGGCGGTAGGAAGAGAATGGTCAGGACCATTTCTGGTTGGCAAGTTGAGGGGGCTGGACCAGGGTTGTGTCCTGTTTATTGAATGCTGGATGGTCATCCCATTGAGGACCAGACACTGCCACTCTCTACCTCGCTTTTCTTATTAGTACTGAAATGTACTCTGATTCAGCAGATACGACTCTGGAGGAAAAGTACTACTTGTATGTTATTAGTAGGCATTGTCAGGTCAGTGTTGTAAAGTTGTAATATTTTGACAGAGATGAGTAGTAATTTAAAGGCTTGGTTTTATCTATGCATATACACACACACACATATGATATAAATATATATATATATATATATATATATATATAGAGAGAGAGAGAGAGAGATAAGATTTATACAATTGT